>NC_069505.1:290720900-290865900 GCF_027579735.1 Bombina bombina | reverse complement strand
ACATATATACATACATGCATATAGTATACATATACATACAAACATACACATAGATACATGCATACACATATATATATACATACATACACATACATACATACATGCATACACATACATACATACATACATATACATACATACAGTATACATATACATACATACACATAAATACATATAAATACATATAGCTACATACACATAAACACATACATACATACATACATAGACATATATACATACATACATACAGTATACATATGCATACATACACATAAATACATATAAATACATATAGCTACATACACATACATACATAGACATATATACATACATACACACATACATATATACAGTATACATATGCATACATACACATAAATAGCTACATACACATACATACATAGACATATATACATACATACATACATACAGTATACATATGCATACATACACATAAATACATATAAATACATATAGCTACATACACATACATATATAGACATATATACATACATACATACATACATACAGTATACATATGCATACATACACATAAATACATATAGCTACATACATAGACATATATACATATACATGCATACACATACATACATAGACATATATACATACATATAATATACATATACATACATACATACACATATATAAATATAAAATCATATAGCTACATACGCATACATACATACATATATACACATACATACATACATATATATATATATATATATATATATATATATATATATATACAAACACATACACATACATACATGCATGCACATACATATACACACATACACATACATACATGCATACACATACATACATACACATACATATATACACATATACATACATACATGCATACACATGCATAGATACATACACATACATACATGCATACACATACATACATGCATACACATGCATACATATACACACACACATGCATACACATACATATACACACATACACATACATACATTCATGCACATACATATACACACATACACATACATACATACACACATACACATACATACATGCATACACATACATACATAGACATATATACATATATACATATAGTATACATATACAAACACACATACACATACATACATGCATACACATACATATACACACATACACATACATACATGCATAAACATACATATACACACATACACATACATATACACACATACACATACATACATGCATAAACATACATATACACACATACACATACATATACACACATACACATACATACATGCATAAACATACATATACACACATACACATACATATACACACATACACATACATACATGCATAAACATACATATACACACATACACATACATACATATATATACATGCATACACATACATACATAGACATATATACATATATACATACAGTATACATATACATATAAACATACACATACATACATGCATACACATACATACATACAAATGATTAAAAAAATGCTGAATACAGCGCTCACCTGAGAGGAGACACAAACTCTGAGCCGGCACTAAGGAGAGTGGGTAAGAACGAATTCTCAGAAGAAAGTCCAATGGTTAGGCTGCTATCAAGGGCGGGACTGCCTCACACGCCCCAAACAGCTCCAAGAGCAGTATGAAGTAATCAAAGAAGAAGCGCACATAAATCCAGGACTCAGTAAACTTCCAAGCACATAGATATATATAAAACATCCATATTTATTTAAAAATAGATAAAAAAACATTCCAAACAAATCCATAGAAGGAATACTAAGGAAAGCATGAAAACGCCAGAAAAGCTAATTCAACAGGTTACTGAACGGAACTGCACACAGACGCGTTTCGTGTGCATGCGCACTTGTTCACTGCTGATCTATTTTTGAATAAATATGGATGTTTTATATATATCTACGTGCTTGAAAGTTTACTGAGTCCTGGATTTATGTGCGCTTCTTCTTTGATTACTTCATACATACATACATACATGCACATACATACATGCATACACATACATACATAGACATATATACATACATACATACATATACATACATGCATACACATACATATACACACATACATACATGCATACACATACATATACAAACATACATACATGCATACACATACATAACATGCATACATGCATACACATACATATACACACATACACATACATACATGCATACATATACACACACATGCATGCACATACATTTACACACATACACATACATACGTGCATACACATATATACATACATACACATACATACAGTATACATATACATACACACATACACATACATGCATACGCATACATATACACACATACACATACATACATGCATACATATACACACATAGACATGCATACACATACATATACACACATACACATACATACATGAATACACATACATACATACACATACATACAGTATACATATACATACACACATACACATACATACATACACATACATGCATACATACATGCATACACATACATACATACATAGACATATATACATACAGTATACATATGCATACATACACATAAATATATATAAATACATATAGCTACATACATACATAGACATATATACATACATACACGCATTCATATATACAGTATACATATGCATACATACACATAAATAGCTACATACACATACATACATAAACATATATACATACATACAGTATACATATGCATACATACACATACATACATATAAATACTTATAGCTACATACACAGACATAGACATATATACATACATACATACAGTATACATATGCATGCATACACATAAATACATATAGCTACATATATAGACATATATACATATACATGCATACACATACATACATAGACATATATACATACATACAATATACATATGCATACATACACACACACACATATATATATATATATATATATATATATATATATATATATATATATAAAAATACGCACACATAAGAAATTACGGTTCTTTTAGAAACAAGTTACACAATCAAGACATACACACAAGTGGCCAATAAAAAGATATATTATGTACAGAAATCATTTATGTGAGTTGTGTAGAAGGAAAAACAACATTTGAACATACAAAATGTGCAAAACAATATAAACAACTATGCTACATAAATAACCAACACCGAGATTAAAAGTTTTGCGGTACGACTATACGGCTGAAAAATTGTGCACAGAATATGCAGGTCTCCTGTTTTACAAGACGCAGAGGTACGGCAATACTGCGGCGGTTTAGGGGTTAATAGGTTTATTATAGTAGTAGCGATGTGGGGGGCTGGCGGTTTAAGGGTTAATAGGTTTATTATAGTAGTAGCGATGCGGGGGGCTCGCGGTTTAGGGGTTAATAGGTTTATTATAGTAGTAGCGATGTGTGGGGCCAGCGGTTTAGGGGTTAATAGGTTTATTATAGTAGTTGTGATGTGGGGGGCCGGCAATTTAGGGGTTAATAGATTTATTATAGTATTTGTGATGTGGGGGGCCGACGGTTTAGGGGTTCATAGGTTTATTTAGGTGTTAGCGATGCGGGGGGGGCGGAGGTTTAGGGTTTAATAGTTTTATTTAGTGTCAGCAATGTTAGGGGAGGTGGATTAGGGGTATTTAGACTAGGGGTTTATGTTGGGTTTTTACATAACTTTCTTTTCCCCATAGATATTAATGGGGTTGAGTTATAGCGATCGCCATTCCTCGATCGCAGGTGTTAGTTTTTTTCAAACACTTTCTCTCCATTGATGTCTATGGGGGGAAATGTGCACGAGCATGTAGAGTTAGGCCTTGGCTTTTGTGCGGTATGGAGCTTAACGCACCATAACGCACAACACAAGAAGGTTTTTCTGTAACTTGTGATGGCAGCTCTATGGAAAGTGCGATACCGCAAATTTTTTTTGCATTATTTATGCACCAGGTTTAGCGCACAACTTGTAATCTTGGTGCAAATTAATATGATATCATACTTCTTTAAAGAGACAGTATAGTCAAAATTAAACTTTCATGATTCAGATAGGGCATGCACTTTTAATCCACTTTGCAATTTACTTTTATAATCACATTTGCTTTGTTTTCTTGGTATTCTTTGTTGAAAGCTAAACCTAGGAAGGCTCATATGCTAATTCCTAAGCCCTTGAAGGCCACCTCTTATCTCAGTGCTTTTTTCCAAAGCTAGACAGCACTAGTTCATATGTGCCATACAGATAACATTGAGCTCACTCCTGTGGAATTATTTATCAGGCAGCACTGAATGGCTAAAATGCAAGTCTTTCAAAATCCCTGAGATAAGGGGGTAGTTTGCAAAGGGTTAGATTCAAGGTACCGAAGTAAAAAGTATATTAATATAACTGTGTTGAATATGCAAAACTGGAGAATAAGTAATAAAGGGATCATCTGTCTTTTTAAACAAAAAGAAATTACAGTAGACTGTCTCGCTAAGAGTTCTTTATAAAAACTAATAGTAAACCAAAATCTTTTTGGGTTTCACTCTCTGTTGAAGTGGTCACAGACTTCCTGCTTATGGTTTTCTGATCATTAGGGACTGCTCCAGGACTGACCTCTGGTGCAAGGTTCTCTCAAGATCTTCATAGACTTCTGGCTCCCAAAGTACCACTCTGAACTTTCCATGACTGCTGCCTCTCTAGAATTCTTCTCTCAACAACATCTAGAACTGCTGCTTCTCCAAAGTTCCTCTCTCAAAAGCCTCCAGAACCTCTGCCCTCTCTATAGTTCCACTCTCAACAGCCTCCAGAACCTCTGCCCTTTCTATAGTTTCTCTCTCAACAGCCTCCAGAACTTCTTTCTCTCTATAGTTTCTCTCTCAACAGCCTCCAGAACTGCTGCCCCTCTAGAGTTATTCTCTCAACAACATCTAGAACTGCTGCTTCTCCACAGTTCCTCTCTCAACAGCCTCCAGAGCCTCTGCCCTCTCTGTAGTTTCTCTCTCAACAGCCTCCAAAACTTCTGTCTCTAAATAGTTTCTCTCTCAACAGCCTCCAGAACTTCTTTCTCTCTATAGTTTCTCTCTCAACAGCCTCCAGAACTGCTGCCCCTCTAGAGTTATTCTCTCAACAACAACATCTAGAACTGCTGCTTCTCCAAAGTTCCTCTCTTAACAGCCTCCAGAACTACTGCTTATCCAAAGTTCATCTCACCAGCCTCCAGAACCTCTGCCTCTATAGTTTCTCTCTCAAAAGCCTCCAGAACTTCTGTCTCTCTATAGTTCCACTCTCAACAGCCTCCAGAACTGCTGCCCCTCTAGAGTTATTCTCTCAACAACATCTAGAACTGCTGCTTCTCCAAAGTTCCTCTCTCAACAGCCTCCAGAACTTTTGTCTCTCTATAGTTCCACTCTCAACAGCCTCCAGAACTTCTGTCTCTCTATAGTTCCACTCTCAACAGCCTTCAGAACTGCTGCTTCTTCAAAGTTCCTTTCTCAACAGCCACCAGAACTGCTGCTTCTCCAAAGTTTCTCTTTATGCAGCCTCCAGAATATCTGCTTCTCTATAGTTTCACTCAATAGCCTCTAGAACGGCTGCTTCTACTAAATTCCTCTCTCAACAGCCCCAGAACTTCTACCTCTCCATTCCAAATGTCCACACAGTCTACAGAACTTTGCCTCTCCAAACTTCCTCTCTAAGCAGCCTACAGAAATTCCACCTCTCCAAAGTACCTCTCTCTGCTGCCTCAGAACTGCTGCTTCAACTCTTATCAGTGTAAAAAACTAGTTCTAACTGTGTATGTATATAAAACTAATTTGGACAGTCCCTCTTCCAGCCAACCTAGGATGTCTCTTTGGGGGTAGGGAGACAGTTACTGGCACCTTGCTGTCTCACAACTGACCATATATACCTGTGATGAGAGCAGGATGTGATGTCACTAGTTGGGGGCGGGGCTTAGGTCCGGTAATCTGTGTCGCAGTTAGTTGTGAAATCAACCTGACTAGATGTATGTTTCTGTGCTCTGTAATAAAATAGAGTTGTACCATCATTGCTGTGTCCTGCATATGTCCTGCATCTCATGACATGGTGTCAGAAGTTCTGGCCTGCGCTTCTGTTCCTGATCGATTGCAATGTCAAAGTTTACCCCACCTGAGCCTTTTGACTTCTCTCAGCCTGCAGCTTGGCCCACATGGCGTCAGCGGTTTCAGCGCTTCAGGATTGCTTCCAAACTGAACAAGGAGAGTGGTGATGTACAAGTTAATTCTCTTTTATACTCTATGGGGAAAGATGTGGAGCCAGTGTTCAATGCTTTTACTTTCCAAGAAGGGGAAGAATGTAACTTTGATATAGTTATGGATAATCTCAGTGCCCACTTTGTGCCCAAAAGAAATGTGATTCATGAGAGAGCTTGTTTTCAAAAATGTAATCAGCGTGTGGGAGAATCTGTGGAGTCATTTGTGCGCAGCCTGTATGAACTAGCTGAATTCTGTGAGTTTGGTGTTGCTAAAGAAGAGCAAATCAGAGACAGAATAGTTATTGGAATTGCAGATGCTGAAGTCTCACTGAAGCTGCAGTTAGAGCCTGATTTAACGTTAGATGGGGCTATTAGGATGGCCCGCCAGAGTGAACTGGTGAAAAAGCAGAGTGCTGATTTGAGGTCTGAGAGTATTGTGGAAGTGCAACAGTCCAGGAAAACTGCTAGTGAAAGGCACAGTGTGAGCGGTAGATCTAAAGTAATGGAAAGGCCTAGAAGTGGATGGGCGCAACATGCCCGATGCACACGGTGCTACCGTGCCCATGATCACAGTGTTATATGCCCGGCCAGAGATAAAAGATGCAGAAAATGTAACAGAATGGGCCATTTTGAAGTGGTGTGTAAAACTGAATACATTAAGGAGATGAAGGTGGACAGTGACCAGGAGGGTCAGGAAGTGTCTTTTGTGGGGTCCGTTGTGGAACGGCCAAGCTCAGAGGAAGATTGGAAAGTTACTTTTACTGTAATGGGAGCCAAAGTTGATTTTAAGATTGACACAGGAGCAGATATCACTGTAATGTCTTTTGCTGAATTTATGAAACTGCCTCGACAGCCCCAGCTGGTGAAGGTTACTACAAATGTCTATAGTCCTGGTGGCCGCATTGATTGTGTGGGGAAATTTCTTGCCAGCTGTGAGTACAAGCAAAGAAAGTTCACCATGTGGGTGCATGTGATCCGAGGTCAGTGTGTTAACAATTTATTGAGCAGAAAAGCAGCCTGTGACTTGGGCCTCGTGGCCAGAGTGAATGAGATTTCTGAAGATATGTTTGGCGAGTTGGGCCTACTGAATTGCAAACCGGTCCGTATAGCACTTAAAAGTGACGCAGTCCCATACAGTATTTCTACTCCCCGTAGAATTCCATTCCCGCTCATGCCTCAAGTGGAGAAAGAGCTTATGCGCATGAAGTCTATGGGGGTTATTGAAGAGGTTGTCGAAGTGACTGATTGGTGTGCCCCCATTGTTCCAGTTGCAAAGAAAAACGGAAAGGTGCGCATCTGTGTGGACCTGAAAAGGTTGAATGAGGCAGTGAAGAGAGAGAGATTTGTGCTGCCGACATTAGAAGATACAGCCCCAAAGTTGGCTGGGACAAAGTTCTTTTCCACATTAGACGCTTCTAGCGGCTTTTGGCAGATCCCCCTGGATCCAAAGTGCCGCAAACTGACTACCTTTATCACACCGGTAGGTCGGTTCTGTTTCTGCAGACTCCCCTTTGGGATATCCTCCGCTCCTGAAATCTTTCAAAGGGAAATTAGTTCTCTCCTGAGTGACCACGTCATCATGGATGACATTCTAGTGTATGGGTCTACAGTGGAGGAGCATGATCAGCGTTTAAGTTGTGTGCTACAGGCTATCAAAGAGTCTTGGCTGAAGCTGAATAAAGAAAAATGTCATTTTAGGAAAACTGAATTATGTTACTTTGGGCATATCATCAACGGGGCTGGCATCAAGCCAGACCCCGAGAAAATTCATGCTATTGAACAGATGAAAAGTCCTTCTGATTTACATGAGCTGAGACAGATATTGGGCCTTGTAAATTACGTGGGCAAGTTTCTTCCAGATTTATCAGCAGTTTTACACCCTATCACAGAGTTGCTTAAGAAAGACGTTGCCTGGGTCTGGGGACCTTCACAAGAGAAAGCTTTTCTGCAGGCCAAGTCCCTGATGGGGTCTGCCCCAGTGCTGGGGCTCTACGACCCTTCAAAAAAGACTGTGTCCTGCATATGTGCTGCATCTCAATCGTGCAGTAATAGGAGGCAGGGGAGGCAGTGCCTCCCCTGTCCAATCAGAAAAAAATATTTTTTATTATGATAAATAAAAAAAAGTTGTGCTTTTGGTTTTAATTTTTTTGGTTTCAATTTGTTTTTTTTGTTTTTTACCACGCCCCCCTCTGTACAACCGCCCGCCCCCCTTCCCCCCGCCGCCACCACCAGATGCAATGCGATCCTATATTTCATCATCCATGTTGCGCAATTAAGAGGCAGTGAGCCGTTCCGCTGCCCTCCATTGATTGCGCAACATGGGTTTTGATACTGTTTCTTAGCTCGCTATGAGCTAGCGCCACCCAGTGGTGTCTTACTGGGCCCATACCACGATCCAATAGAGGCGGGTCTCAAAACCGCCTCTATGATGGAGCTCTAATCCAAGCCAATCAGCATCAATGCTGCTGGGGAGGCGTGCCAGCGTTATTGGCGGAAACTCAACACAGTAGAAGCCGGAGGGAGCTGCTGCAACTTCAAGTGTCTGTGAGTCTTACGTGTGACTGTGTTAGCTCAGCCTCAGAGTCAGTAGTAGTGACTTTAGTTAGGTAGTAGCTTAGTGAGTGTTTGTCATGTCACCTGTCAGTGCTGCTGCTGAGTGAGGGAGAGGAACCGGACCCGGTGCCATCTGACTGTGCTGCAGATGGCGATTGGAGTGTCATTGACTCCTTCAAACAGAGGGAATAAATATATACAATTAGGCTCACAAGTCCGGCAGCAACTGTCTGACTCTGACTAGCAACTGTGCTAGTCAGAGTCAGACAGTTGCTGCCGGACTTGTGAGCCTAATTGTATATATTCCCTCTGTTTGAAGGAGTTACTGACACTCCAATCGCCATCTGCAGCACAGTCAGATAGGTTGGTATTTCATTTTGCCTCTCTCCAGCCGCACTAAAAAAGCTGCTATGCAACCCATAATAGGGTCCTGGCTAGGACACTGTTTTTTTTTTGTTTGCTTGCAAGAGCACGCATCTATCAGGGGCCTGCTAGGCAGCAATCAGTGGGGAAATAGGGGCTGGGTGGGTGTTGTGTACACTTTCAGATGCAGCCAAAGTCAAACATTTCTTTAACAGTCTAGCTAGAAAAATATCTTTTCTTCCCGTTCCCTGGTTTGCCCTCCTCTTAGCCTCCGAGTATGGTGCTACTGGCACATAATGAGACAGTACAGACACGCACAGTGACATGGATAATTTACAGTCAAGACAAGAGGAAACTGAGAAGGTAAGGGAGGCAGGGGGGCTATCAGTACACATTTTTTTTTATATAATGCAGAAATAAGTAGGCACAGGGGAACTGTTTACAGAAATACATTTTTACAAGATTCTATAATGTTATTTATGTAGTACCACCAAAACATAAACATTTCACTTAATTGATATACTTTTCATGTCATTATAAATAAGGGGCCAAATAACAAAACAAAAAAAAGAAAAGTATTTTCACTGCATTGCTGCTCTTTTAGCCTGGTTGTAAATAAAGTCCATGCAGCACCCATCCATATGTTAAGGTCAATTGGGCAGAGATAACCTCTGTAAAAAAACAAAAAAAAAACTCTGTAATGTCCACTTTACACTTCAAGCTTAATTACTAATACATTTGAACAAATGTGTGCAAAATAAAATATATAGAATTTAAGGAGATTATGGTAACTTTTTTTTGGTATCAAATATAACATTTTATTAGGGCCATGAATCATTATAAATTGTCTGAATGTGTAATGCTTTTATATATATATTTATGTGTTTGTGTGTATGTATATATATATATATATATATATATATATATATATATATATATATATATATATATACACACACACACATGCAGCAGCTGCCAGCTATAGTGTATAATCTGCCTCTTTCTTGGCTGTTGATGTTACTCTGTGGTCCTGCCCCACAAGATAACTTTGTAATATTGCTTGTTTATCATTTCATTTATATTTTTGTAAATGCTAGTCAAGCAACTGAATTGGCCTGAATAACAAAATAAAATTAAACATCTCTTTTTAATCAGATGTTAAAGAGGAGTCTTAATTCAACTTTTGTCCCCACCAAAATGAGAAAATATCCCCCGCTAGTATCATGCCAGTATGTCTTTTTTATTATTTAAAAAGTACAATAAATACATTAAGGATTTTCACCAAACACTGAAGTTTAGATGGTTGCTGTGTTTACCAGTTAAAGGGACAGTCTACTCCTGAATTTTTCTTGTTTAAAAAAAAAAATCACTTTTATTACCCATTCCCCAGTTTTGCATAACCAACACAGTTATATTAATTACTTTTTACCTCTGTTATTGCCTTTTATCTAAGCCTCTGCAAACTGCCCTCTTATTTCAGTTCTTTTGACAGACTTGCATTTTAGCCAATTAGTGCTGACTCCTAGGTAACTCCACAGGAGTGAGCACAATGTTATATATATGACACGCATAAACTATCACTATCTAGTTGTGAAAAACTGTCTGAATGCAATGAGATAAGAGGGAGCCTTCAAGGGCTTAGAAATCAGCATATAAGCCTACCTAGGTTGAGCTTTTAACAAAGAATATTATTATTATTATTATTATTATTATTATTATCATCAGGTATTTGTAGAGAGCCAACAGAGTCCGCCAACAAAGCAAATTTGATTAGAAAAGTACATTTGAAAGTTGTTTATAATTGCATACCCTATCTGAATAATAAAAGTTTAATCTTGACTAGACTGTTCCTTTAAGTCGAACTTGCTAATCAGGATGTGTGTCTGTGTTTTTCTCAGTGTCTGTCTAAGTGTCTTTGTGCCTGTGTGTATGTTAGTGTCTATGTTTTTATATTTGTTGTGTGTGTGTGTGTCCGTATTAATGTACACCTGTGTTTAGCATCTCTGTTTGTGCATCTGTGTGTGTGCTAGTGTGTGTCTGTGTTAGTGTGTTACCGTGTTAGTGTCTTTAATTCTTTAAAGCATGTTATTTAAAGACTCTGCATGACTATGTGTTTAACCCCCCGAAAAGGTGTTAAACACATAGTAGAAGTACCACTCAGGTCTCACACAGCACCACTGGTCCTGAGTGGTAACTGACACTGATACAATCATCATCACTAGTAGCATGATTCAGCTCTGTAACTAGCACTGATAATTGTATTAGCTGCAGTCTCCACTCAGAACCAGCAGTGCAGTACTTCTACTATGTATTTAACCTATTTGCAAGGGTTAAATATAGAGGTGCAGGTCACTAGTCTTTAAACTACATGCTCTACAGAAAGGGAGTATGTAGTTTTTCAACTATAATGACCCTTTATTTTCTAAATACTGTGATATATATATATATATATATATATATATATATATATATATATATGTGTGTTTCTCGGGGAGTATCATAGCCAGTGCCTCACCACCCTCTGACCTCACCGCACATCACTGCATCTCATGACAATACCTTTTAGAGTTTAATTCTTGCAGGATTAACATATCTGAGGGAAGGAAGCACCTACTATATGGGTTCCTTTCTGGCACACAAAAACATATAAATATAAATACATTAAATACTCTATCAAAATATATTTAATAAATAATAAAGCATTTCTCGCAAGACATAAGTCTATATGATGTCTCTGTTTTAAAGGGACAATAAACCGCTTGAGTTTGTATTATAAAATGTAAGACAACTAGCTATACACTTATAAAATTATTTATTTTGTCCTCTTAATTGAACTTTAAGGACAAGATCACAAGTTGTGTGTTCTTATTTTTCTGCACGCAATACGGTCTTTTCACAATCAATTTCCATTGCTCAGGTATTAAAAATCTTGAAAAATCGTGATTATGCACATGCATTCGCCTTTTAAGCAACAATCCTTTCCGTGTTCGAAGAGCTGTAGTAAATGGTTTTGCGCAGAATAAAAGTTTCATGAAACACTTCAAATAAACATTACAAAGTAAAGTTAAGCTCATATTAACACTGTCTAATAAAAATTATTTAAAAAATATATTGCACACAAAAGTTATAAGGGCTCAAAGATAGGAGATCTTGGATGTTAGAAAAAAAGCAGACGCAGGGATTTTGCATTGACATACATACGCATACATAGAAAAACATGGATTTATATGTATAGAGATATGTTTAGCTATGGAGATAATAAAAAGATTTTACATTACAATCTTATGCACATTAAACAATATCTCAGATGTATTTTTTATATAGATCTCGAGATATCTAGATATATATATATATATATAATCATATACATATCTCGCTATAGTCAGATATATCATTCCAAATATCAACACATATATAGAGAAATATTTATTTAGTAATAAATAGAACATATTCTGTTACAAAAACTTTTTTGCAATATGAAATAGTTGCATTTTCATGTATACTTTGTAGTCTTTTTTTAGTTTGTTTTTTTAGAAGGGGCAGAAATAATTACAAATTGAGTGCTAGGGGCTGTTGTTAAGTGCAGTATTGGTTGTGGCTAGGGTTAAGTGGATTGTGGGGTTATAGTTAGTGTATTGTGAGTTTGTGGATAGGGTTAAGTGCCATAACTCAAAACCCAAAAAGTGAAATTTTGGTTTTTGGAGATTTTAACATCGATTGGCTGAATCCAAAAAATAACAGTTGTCGCTCGCTGTTTAAATCTTTGCAGCTAACGCAATTAATCTCCTCCCCAACTCGCATAAACATCAAAAGCCATAATCATACCCTGCTCGACTGGATTCTCTCCACTTCTCCCGACCGAATCCAGGAGGCAGGTGTTCTCCCTAACAATTTCAGTGACCACTGCTTAGTGTACTGCGTGCGCAAAATAAAGGCAACTAAATCCTCTCCCAAGGTTAAAATCACCAGGTCCTTCAAAAAATTTAATCTTCAATCATTTCTAAATGACATCAAGAACCTCCCCTGGCACAGATTAAACCTAAACCCAGATCTAGACTCTGCAGTTGAATTCTTTCAGTCTGAACTCCTACAAGTTTGGAATTTACATGCACCGCTGCGTAAGGTGAGAGTAAAAGGAGCACACTTGAATTGGATCACAGCTGACCTCATTCAAATGTACCAATTTCGGGATTCATTGTGGTCAAAGTTCAAGCATACTGGCTCTATGAATGATCACTGTGTATATAGAAATTGGCGAAATATATGTACTAAACAAACAAAATTGGCTAAGGCGCAATATTTCTGTGAAAATCTGAACAATAATATATGTAACCCTAGAAAGTTTTGGAAACTCATAAATAACTTACAAAATCCACCAATCCACTCCCAACCCTCCACTGTCAATGTGGATAACCAAAACCTGCAACTCCCCTTAGAAGTAGCAAATGCCTTTAACAATTATTTTGTAGGATGCTCCACCACCCTGATTGACAAACTAATAAATGGCACACATCCTGAAGCTACAAATGTGGATCAGGCCCCACTAAAACAGCAAAGACCCAATATAGAAAAGTTCAATTTTAGACCTGTACCCTTCAATGTCATTAAGAAACACCTCGATAATCTAAAAATGAAAAACCAGTCAGGACCTGATCAAATCCCAGCAATGCTGTTGAAGCTCAGTGCGCCGGCAATTGCTAAGCCTGTTGCAACCCTAATTAACGAATCCTTGGTGTCTGGATACATACCCAAACTCTGGAAAACTGCAAGAGTAGTGCCTATTCATAAAAGTGGGGAGTTAACCTTGGTTTCTAACTATCGTCCTATATCACTGCTCCCTGTATTGTCAAAAATCCTAGAAAAATGCGTCCATACGCAATTATGCGAGTATTATCAACTTTCTAACTATCTGACCCCTGATCAATCAGGTTTCAGACCAAATCACTCCACTACAACTGCCCTCCTAAAAGTTTGCAACGACATCCAAACTGCCATGGAACAAGGAGACCTAACTGGAGCTATTTTCCTTGATTTTGCAAAGGCTTTTGACACAGTGGACCATGACCTACTACTTCTCAAACTAAAAAACTCTGGTATTGCTGATCACCCGTTAACCTGGTTTAAATCATATGTATCGGATCGATCACAATATGTCTCTGTCTCTAACAGTGACTCCCTCCCTCTCCCAGTCACGTGTGGTGTTCCCCTAGCTTCCATTCTCAGCCCCCTACTATTCACATTATTTATAAATGATTTGCCTAATGTCTGCAAATCCTCAACTGTACACATGTACGCAGACGACACGGTAATCTATGCAAACAAATCTGATCTGCTGCAGCTTGAAACAGTGCTCCAAGACCAGTTCACAGAGGTAGAAAAGTGGATCTCAAAAAACAAACTCTTCCTAAACACTGACAAAACGGTCACAATGATCTTTGGAACGGGACCTAAAATACATAAATTACAAAATTCCCATCTTCGCATCAAAACAAAATCCAATTGCACGCTGACCGCAGTCCACTCTTTTAAATACTTAGGTATGTTGTTAGACCCCAATCTATCTTTTGGACTCCACATAGAAAAAATTGCCTCTAAACTTTATCCAAAACTAGGTGCCCTGTACAGAAACAAATCTTGCCTCAGCCCTACAGTAAAGGAAAAGATTGTACAGCAAATGCTGATGCCTATCTTGGATTATGTGGACATAGTATATGCACCTGCTCCGCAAACTCACCTTAATAAACTAAATACGTTATATAACTCGCTCTGCCGCTTTGTGCTACAATGTAACTACAGGACCCACCATTGTGACATGCTAAAAGAACTAAACTGGCTGTCGCTGGAATCCAGACGCACCCTCCATCTTTCCTGCCTTGTCTTTAAGAGCCTTTCTGGGAAGCTCCCACCCTACCTGAGCAGAATGCTCTCCCCTGCTATTCCCACCTCCTATAACCTCCGATCCAATAACAGCACATTATTTAGCTTGCCTCAATACAAAAAAAAAGCAGCTCGATCCTCCTTTTCCTACAGAGCGCCACAATTATGGAATGACCTCCCTCACACTTTAAAAACTTCCCCAAGCCTAAAATCCTTTAAGAGATCCCTCTATACATATCTCAAAACAGAATGCTCCTGTCATGGTTGATTAAATATTTCGTACCTGCTCTATGTTAAATGTTTGCATATAATGTGTATTTTTATTATTGTTTTTGTATTTTATTGTACCCTATTGTATCAATGCAATGTTTTGTGATCCCAGGACATACTTGAAAACGAGAGAAATCTCAATGTATCCTTCCTGGTAAAATATTTTATAAATAAATAAATAAATAAGTGCAGTCTGAGGTTGTGGCTAGGGTTAAGTGCATTGTGGGGTTGTGGCTACGGTGAAGTGCAGTATGGGGTTGCGACTAGGGTTAAGTGCATTGTGGGGTTGTGGCTAGGGTTAAGTGTAATATAGAGTTGTGGCTACGGTTAAGTGTAGTATGTAGTTGTAGTTAGGGTTAAGTGTAGAATGGGCTTGTAGCTAGGCTTAAGTGTAATATAGGGTTGTGGCTACAGTTAACTGTTGTATGTAGTTGTGGCTAGGGTTAAGTGTAGCATGGGGTTGTGGCTAGGGTTAAGTGTAGTATGGGGTTGTGGTTAGGGTTAAATGTAGTATGTAGTTGTAGCTAGGGTTAAGTGTAGTATGGGGTTGTGGCTATGGTTAAGTGTAGTATGGGGTTGTGGCTAGGGTTAAGTGCAGTATAAGGTTGTGGCTAGGGTTAAGTGTAGTATGGGGTTGTAGCTAGGGTTAGGTGTATTATGGGTTGTAGCTAGGGTTAAGTGTATTATAAGTTTCCGATTAGGGTTAAGTGTTTTATAGGGTTGTGGCTAGGGTTAAGTGCATTTTGGGGTTATGACTAGGGTCAAGTGCAGTATGGGGTTGTGGTTAGGGTTAAGTGCAGTATGGGGTTATGGCTAGGGTCAAGTGCAGTGTAGGGTTGTGGTTAGGGTTAAGTGTAGTATGGGTTTGTGGTTAGGGTTAAGTGAAGTATGGGGTTACGGCTAGGGTTAAGTTGAGTATGGGGCTGCGGCTAATGGTAAGAGCAGTATGAGATTGTGGCTAGGGTTAAGTGTAAAATGGGTTACGGTTAGGGTTAAGTTTAGTATGGGGTTGTGGTTAGGGTTAACTGCAGTTTAGGGTTGTGGCTACGGTTAAGTGTAGTATGGGATTGTAGCTAGGGTTAAGTTTAGTATGGAGTTGTGGTAAGGGTTAACTGCAGTGTGGGGTTGTTGTTAGGGTTAAGTGCAGTATGGGGTTGTGGTTAGGGTTAAGTGCAGTATGTAGTTGTAGCTAGGGTTAAGTGTTGTATAGAGTTGCGGTTAAGGTTAAGTGCAGTATAGGGTTATGGCTAGAGTTAAGTGTTGTATAGGGTTGTAGATAGGGTTAAGGGCAGTATTGGGTTGTGGCTAGGGTTAAGTGCAGTATGGGGTTGTGGCTAGGGTTAAGCTTAGTATCGGGTTGTAGCTAGCATTAAGCTTAGTATGGGGTTGTGGTTAGGTTTAAGTCTAGTATGGGGTTGTGGTTAGGGTTAAGTGCAGTATGGGGTTGTAGCTAGGGTTAAGTGTAGTATGGGTTTGTGGATAGGGTTAAGTGTAGTATGGGATTGGGGTTAAGGTTAAGTGTAGTATGGGGTTGTGGTTAGTGTTAAGTGCAGTATGGATTTGGGGTTAGGGTTAAGCATACTATGGATTTGGGGCTAGGGTTAAGTGTAGAATGGGGTTGTGGCTAGGGTTAAGTGTAGAATGGGGTTGTAGCTAGGGTTAAGTGTATTATGGGTTGTAGCTAGGTTTAAGTGTAGTATAAGATTCCGATTAGGGTTAAGTGTTTTATAGGGTTGTGGCTAGTGTTAAGTGCATTATGGGGTTATAGCTAGGGTCAAGTGCAGTATGGGGTTGTGGTTAGGGTTAAGTGTAGTATGGGGTTGTGGTCAGGGTTAAGTGCAGTATGGATTTGGGGCTAGGGTTAAGTGTAGTATGGGGTTGTGGCTAGGGTTAAGTGTAGAATGGGGTTGTAGCTAGGGTTAAGTGTATTATGGGTTGTAGCTAGGTTTAAGTGTAGTATAAGGTTCCGATTAGGGTTAAGTGTTTTATAGGGTTGTGGCTAGGGTTAAGTGCATTATGGGGTTATGGCTAGGGTCAAGTGCAGTATGGGATTGCGGTTAGGGTTAAGTGTAGTATGGGGTTGTGGTCAGGGTTAAGTGCAGTATGGATTTGGGGCTAGGGTTAAGTGTAGTATGGGGTTGTGGCTAGGGTTAAGTGTAGAATGGGGTTGTAGCTAGGGTTAAGTGTATTATGGGTTGTAGCTAGGTTTAAGTGTAGTATAAGGTTCCGATTAGGGTTAAGTGTTTTATAGGGTTGTGGCTAGGGTTAAGTGCATTATGGGGTTATGGCTAGGGTCAAGTGCAGTATGGGGTTGTGGTTAGGGTTAAGTGCAGTATGGGGTTATGGCTAGGGTCAAGTGCAATATGGGGTTCTGGTTAGGGTTAAGTGTAGTATGGGGTTGTGGTTAGGGTTAAGTGCAGTATGGGATTGCGGATAGGGTTAAGTGTAGTATGGGGTTGTGGTCAGGGTTAAGTGCAGTATGGATTTGGGGCTAGGGTTAAGTGTAGTATGGGGTTTGTAGCTAGGGTTAAGTGTAGAATGGGGTTGTAGCTAGGGTTAAGTGTATTATGGGTTGTAGCTAGGTTTAAGTGTAGTATAAGGTTCCGATTAGGGTTAAGTGTTTTATAGGGTTGTGGCTAGTGTTAAGTGCATTATGGGGTTATGGCTAGGGTCAAGTGCAGTATGGGGTTGTGGTTAGGGTTAAGTGCAGTATGGGGTTATGGCTAGGGTCAAGTGCAATATGGGGTTGTGGTTAGGGTTAAGTGTAGTATGGGGTTGTGGTCAGGGTTAAGTGCAGTATGGATTTGGGGCTAGGGTTAAGTGTAGTATGGGGTTGTGGCTAGGGTTAAGTGTAGAATGGGGTTGTAGCTAGGGTTAAGTGTATTATGGGTTGTAGCTAGGTTTAAGTGTAGTATAAGGTTCCGATTAGGGTTAAGTGTTTTATAGGGTTGTGGCTAGGGTTAAGTGCATTATGGGGTTATGGCTAGGGTCAAGTGCAGTATGGGATTGCGGTTAGGGTTAAGTGTAGTATGGGGTTGTGGTCAGGGTTAAGTGCAGTATGGATTTGGGGCTAGGGTTAAGTGTAGTATGGGGTTGTGGCTAGGGTTAAGTGTAGAATGGGGTTGTAGCTAGGGTTAAGTGTATTATGGGTTGTAGCTAGGTTTAAGTGTAGTATAAGGTTCCGATTAGGGTTAAGTGTTTTATAGGGTTGTGGCTAGGGTTAAGTGCATTATGGGGTTATGGCTAGGGTCAAGTGCAGTATGGGGTTGTGGTTAGGTTTAAGTGCAGTATGGGGTTATGGCTAGGGTCAAGTGCAATATGGGGTTCTGGTTAGGGTTAAGTGTAGTATGGGGTTGTGGTTAGGGTTAAGTGAAGTATGGGGTTGCGGCTAGGGTTAAGTTGAGTATTGGGCTGCGGCTAATGGTAAGAGCAGTATGAGATTGTGGCTAGGGTTAAGTGTAATATGGGGTTGCGGTTAGGGTTAAGTTTAGTATGGGGTTGTGGTTAGGGTTAACTGCAGTTTAGGGTTGTGGCTACGGTTAAAGGGACATTAAACACTAAATACATGCTAGATAGAATGATACATTCAAAGAAAACATTAGTCCATGACTAACATGTAGATGTATTTTTTAAAGTTTCATTAGTTGTTTAAAAAGTGACAAAATAAGTGTAAAGTTTTAGTGTCTATAAAACACTGGGAGCTGCTATGTTGTAACTTGTGTTACCTTCTCTGCTGTGGCCAATTAGAGACAGCTATAAAGAGGTCACTAGAATGTTCAACCAATGGTTGTGCTAGATTTAAGAGTGTTCTGCACTTCCATTTCTAACAGGAACTGAAAAGCTCACAATTTCAGAATGGAATTACAGGCAAAGAGGACAAAATAAATAATAAAAGTGTATTGCAGAGCTGTTTTATATATACAATTTATCATTTTATATTACCATCTCAAAGTGTTTAATGTCCCTTTAAGTGTAGTATGGGGTTGTAGCTAGGGTTAAGTATAGTATAAGGTTCCGATTAGGGTTAAGTGTTTTATAGGGTTGTGGCAAGGGTTAAGTGCATTATGGGGTTATGGCTAGGGTCAAGTGCAGTATGGGGTTGTGGTTAGGGATAAGTGCAGAATGGGGTTATGGCTAGGGTCAAGTGCAGTATGGGGTTGTGGTTAGGGTTAAGTGTAGTATGGGGTTGTGGTTAGGGTTAAGTGAAGTATGGGGTTGCGGCTAGGGTTAAGTTGAGTATGGGGCTGCGGCTAATGGTAAGAGCAGTATGAGATTGTGGCTAGGTTCCGATTAGGGTTAAGTGTTTTATAGGGTTGTGGCAAGGGTTAAGTGCATTATGGGGTTATGGCTAGGGTCAAGTGCAGTATGGGATTGCGGTTAGGGTTAAGTGTAGTATGGGGTTGTGGTCAGGGTTAAGTGCAGTATGGATTTGGGGCTAGGGTTAAGTGTAGTATGGGGTTGTGGCTAGGGTTAAGTGTAGAATGGGGTTGTAGCTAGGGTTAAGTGTATTATGGGTTGTAGCTAGGTTTAAGTGTAGTATAAGGTTCCGATTAGGGTTAAGTGCATTATGGGGTTATGGCTAGGGTCAAGTGCAGTATGGGGTTGTGGTTAGGGTTAAGTGCAGTATGGGGTTATGGCTAGGGTCAAGTGCAATATGGGGTTCTGGTTAGGGTTAAGTGTAGTATGGGGTTGTGGTTAGGGTTAAGTGAAGTATGGGGTTGCGGCTAGGGTTAAGTTGAGTATTGGGCTGCGGCTAATGGTAAGAGCAGTATGAGATTGTGGCTAGGGTTAAGTGTAATATGGGGTTGCGGTTAGGGTTAAGTTTAGTATGGGGTTGTGGTTAGGGTTAACTGCAGTTTAGGGTTGTGGCTACGGTTAAAGGGACATTAAACACTAAATACATGCTAGATAGAATGATACATTCAAAGAAAACATTAGTCCATGACTAACATGTAGATGTATTTTTTAAAGTTTCATTAGTTGTTTAAAAAGTGACAAAATAAGTGTAAAGTTTTAGTGTCTATAAAACACTGGGAGCTGCTATGTTGTAACTTGTGTTACCTTCTCTGCTGTGGCCAATTAGAGACAGCTATAAAGAGGTCACTAGAATGTTCAACCAATGGTTGTGCTAGATTTAAGAGTGTTCTGCACTTCCATTTCTAACAGGAACTGAAAAGCTCACAATTTCAGAATGGAATTACAGGCAAAGAGGACAAAATAAATAATAAAAGTGTATTGCAGAGCTGTTTTATATATACAATTTATCATTTTATATTACCATCTCAAAGTGTTTAATGTCCCTTTAAGTGTAGTATGGGGTTGTAGCTAGGGTTAAGTATAGTATAAGGTTCCGATTAGGGTTAAGTGTTTTATAGGGTTGTGGCAAGGGTTAAGTGCATTATGGGGTTATGGCTAGGGTCAAGTGCAGTATGGGGTTGTGGTTAGGGATAAGTGCAGTATGGGGTTATGGCTAGGGTCAAGTGCAGTATGGGGTTGTGGTTAGGGTTAAGTGTAGTATGGGGTTGTGGTTAGGGTTAAGTGAAGTATGGGGTTGCGGCTAGGGTTAAGTTGAGTATGGGGCTGCGGCTAATGGTAAGAGCAGTATGAGATTGTGGCTAGGTTCCGATTAGGGTTAAGTGTTTTATAGGGTTGTGGCAAGGGTTAAGTGCATTATGGGGTTATGGCTAGGGTCAAGTGCAGTATGGGGTTGTGGTTAGGGATAAGTGCAGTATGGGGTTATGGCTAGGGTCAAGTGCAGTATGGGGTTGTGGTTAGGGTTAAGTGTAGTATGGGGTTGTGGTTAGGGTTAAGTGTAATATGGGGTTGCGGTTAGGGTTAAGTTTAGTATGGGGTTGTGGTTAGGGTTAACTGCAGTTTAGGGTTGTGGCTACGGTTAAGTGTAGTATGGGATTGTAGCTAGGGTTAAGTTTAATATGGAGTTGTGGTAAGGGTTAAGTGCAGTGTGGGGTTGTTGTTAGGGCTAAGTGCAGTATGGGGTTGTGGGTAAGGTTAAGTGCAGTATGTAGTTGTACCTAGGGTTAAGTGTTTTATAGGGTTGCGGTTAAGGTTAAGTGCAGTATAGGATTGTGGCTAGAGTTAAGTGTTATATAGGGTTGTGGATAGGGTTAAGGGCAGTATTGGGTTGTGGCTAGGGTTAAGTGCAGTATGGGGTTGTGGCTAGGGTTAAGCTTAGTATCGGGTTATAGCTAGCATTAAGCTTAGTATGGGGTTGTGGTTAGGTTTAAGTGCAGTATGGGGTTGTGGTTAGGGTTAAGTGCAGTATGGGGTTGTAGCTAGGGTTAAGTGTAGTATGGGTTTGGGGCTAGGGTTAAGTGTGGTATGGGATTGGGGTTAAGGTTAAGTGTAGTATGGGGTTGTGGTTAGGGTTAAGTGCAGTATGGGGTTGTAGCTAGGGTTAAGTGTAGTATGGGGTTGTGGTTAGGGTTAAGTGCAGTATGGATTTGGGGTTAGGGTTAAGTGTAGTATGGATTTGGGGCTAGGGTTAAGTGTAGAATGGGGTTGTCGTTAGGGTTAAGTGCAGTATGGGATTGCGGTTAGGGTTAAGTGTAGTATGGGGTTGTGGTTAGGGTTAAGTGCAGTATGGATTTGGGGCTAGGGTTAAGTGTAGTATGGGGTTGTGGCTAGGGTTAAGTGTAGAATGGGGTTGTAGCTAGGGTTAAGTGTATTATGGGTTGTAGCTAGGGTTAAGTGTAGTATAAGGTTCCGTTTAGGGTTAAGTGTTTTATAGGGTTGTGGCTAGGGTTAAGTGCATTATGGGGTTATGGCTAGGGTCAAGTGCAGTATGGGGTTGTGGTTAGGGTTAAGTGCAGTATGGGGTTATGGCTAGGGTCAAGTGCAGTATGGGGTTGGGGTTAGGGTTAAGTTTAGTATGGGGTTGTGGTTAGGGTTAAGTGAAGTATGGGGTTGCGGCTAGGGTTAAGTTGAGTATGGGGCTGCGGCTAATGGTAAGAGCAGTATGAGATTGTGGCTAGGGTTAAGTGTAATATGGGTTTGCAGTTAGGGTTAAGTTTAGTATGGGGTTGTGGTTAGGGTTAACTGCACTTTAGGGTTGTGGCTACGGTTAAAGGGACATTAAACACTAAATACATGCTAGATAGAATGATACATTCAAAGAAAACATTAGTCCATGACTAACATGTAGATGGACAAAATAAATAATAAAAATGTGTATTGCAGAGCTGTTTTATATATACAATTTATCATTTTATATTACCATCTCAAAGTGTTTAATGTCCCTTTAAGTGTAGTATGGGGTTGTAGCTAGGGTTAAGTGTATTATGGGTTTTAGCTAGGGTTAAGTGTAGTATAAGGTTCCGATTAGGGTTGTGTTTTATAGGGTTGTGGCTAGGGTTTAGTGCATTATGGGGTTATGGCTATGGTCAAGTGCAGTATGGGGTTGTGGTTAGGGTTAAGTGCAGTGTGGGGTTATGGCTAGGGTCAAGTGCAGTATGGGGTTGTGGTTAGGGTTAAGTGTAGTATGGGGTTGTGGTTAGGGTTAACTGCAGTTTAGGGTTGTGGCTACGGTTAAAGGGACATTAAACACTAAATACATGTTAGATAGAATGATACATTCAAAGAAAGGATTAGTCCATGACTAACATGTAGATGTATTTTTTAAAGTTTCATTAGTTGTTTAAAAAGTGACAAAATAAGTGTAAAGTTTTAGTGTCTATAAAACACTGGGAGCTGCTATGTTGTAACTTGTGTTACCTTCTCTGCTGTGGCCAATTAGAGACAGTTATAAAGAGGTCACTAGAATGTTCAGCCAATGGTTTTGCTGGATTTAAGAGTGTTTTGCACTTCCATTTCTAACAGGAACTGAAAAGCTCACAATTTCAGAATGGAATTACAGGCAAAGAGGACAAAATAAATAATAAAAGTGTATTGCAGAGCTGTTTTATACAGGGAGTGCAGAATTATTAGGCAAGTTGTATTTTTGAGGATTAATTTTATTATTGAACAACAACCATGTTCTCAATGAACCCAAAAAATCCATTAATATCAAAGCTGAATAGTTTTGGAAGAAGTTTTTAGTTTGTTTTTAGTTATAGCTATTTTAGGGGGATATCTGTGTGTGCAGGTGACTATTACTGTGCATAATTATTAGGCAACTTAACAAAAAACAAATATATACCCATTTCAATTATTTATTTTTACCAGTGAAACCAATATAACATCTCAACATTCACAAATATACATTTCTGACATTCAAAAACAAAACAAAAACAAATCAGTGACCAATATAGGCACCTTTCTTTGCAAGGACACTCAAAAGCCTGCCATCCATGGATTCTGTCAGTGTTTTGATCTGTTCACCATCAACATTGCGTGCAGCAGCAACCACAGCCTCCCAGACACTGTTCAGAGAGGTGTACTGTTTTCCCTCCTTGTAAATCTCACATTTGATGATGGACCACAGGTTCTCAATGGGGTTCAGATCAGGTGAACAAGGAGGCCATGTCATTAGATTTTCTTCTTTAATACCCTTTCTTGCCAGCCACGCTGTGGAGTACTTGGACGCGTGTGATGGAGCATTGCCCTGCATGAAAATCATGTTTTTCTTGAAGGATGCAGACTTCTTCCTGTACCACTGCTTGATGAAGGTGTCTTCCAGAAACTGGCAGTAGGACTGGGAGTTCAGCTTGACTCCATCCTCAACCCGAAAAGGCCCCACCAGCTCATCTTTGATGATACCAGCCCAAACCAGTACTCCACCTCCACCTTGCTGGCGTCTGAGTCGGACTGGAGCTCTCTGCCCTTTACCAATCCAGCCACGGGCCCATCCATCTGGCCCATCAAGACTCACTCTCATTTCATCAGTCCATAAAACCTTAGAAAAATCAGTCTTGAGATATTTCTTGGCCGAGTCTTGACGTTTCAGCTTGTGTGTCTTGTTCAGTGGTGGTCGTCTTTCAGCCTTCCTTACCTTGGCCATGTCTCTGAGTATTGCACACCTTGTGCTTTTGGGCACTCCAGTGATGTTGCAGCTCTGAAATATGGCCAAACTGGTGGCAAGTGGCATCTTGGCAGCTGCACGCTTGACTTTTCTCAGTTCATGGGCAGTTATTTTGCGCCTTGGTTTTTCCACACGCTTCTTGCGACCCTGTTGACTATTTTGAATGAAACGCTTGATTGTTCGATGATCACGCTTCAGAAGCTTTGCAATTTTAAGAGTGCTGCATCCCTCTGCAAGATATCTCACTATTTTTTACTTTTCTGAGCCTGTCAAGTCCTTCTTTTGACCCATTTTGCCAAAGGAAAGGAAGTTACCTAATAATTATGCACACCTGATATAGGGTGTTGATGTCATTAGACCACACCCCTTCTCATTACAGAGATGCACATCACCTAATATGCTTAATTGGTAGTAGGCTTTCGAGCCTATACAGCTTGGAGTAAGACAACATGCATAAAGAGGATGATGTGGTCAAAATACTAATTTGCCTAATAATTCTGCACTCCCTGTATATACAATTTATCATTTTATATTACCATCTCAAAGTGTTTAATGTCCCTTTAAGTGTAATATGGGGTTGTAGCTATGGTTAAAGGGACATTATACACTCATTTTTTCTTTGCATAAATGTTTTGTAGATGATCTATTTATATAGCCCATAAAGTTTTTTTTTTAAATAAATGTATAGTTTTGCTTATTTTTAAATAACATTGCTCTGATTTTCAGACTCCTAACCAAGCCCCAAAGTTTTATGTGAATACGGTCAGCTACCTTCTCCAGCTTGCTGCTGTTTGTATAAAGGGTCTTTTCATATGCAAAAGAAGGGGGAGGGGGGGAGTGTCTTATTTGCCACTTGCAGTGGGCTTTCCAACTACCTTTTCAACAGAGCAAAACTGACAGCTTCTAAGTAAGTTTTTAAATAGTTTTATACTGGATTTTTATATCAGTATCTGTGCATCTTATTCTTTATAGTAGTGTCTATTACATGCAGTTATATGAAAATGAGTGTATACTGTCCCTTTAAGTGTATTATGGGTTTTAGCTAGGGTTAAGTGTAGTATAAGGTTCCGATTAGGGTTAATTGTTTTATAGGGTTGTGGCTAGGGTTAAGTGCATTATGGGGTTAGGGCTAGGGTCAAGTGCAGTATGGGGTTGTGGTTAGGGTTAAGTGCAGTATGGGGTTATGGCTAGGGTCAAGGGCAGTATGGGGTTGTGGTTAGGGTTAAGTGTAGTATGGGGTTGTGGTTAGGGTTAAGTGAAGTATGGGGTTGCGGCTAGGGTTAAGTTGAGTATGGGGCTGCGGCTAATGGTAAGAGCAGTATGAGATTGTGGCTAGGGTTAAGTGTAATATGGGTTTGCGGTTATGGTTAAGTTTAGTATGGGGTTGTGGCTAGGGTTAACTGCAGTTTAGGGTTGTGGCTACGGTTAAGTGTAGTATGGTGTTGTAGCTAGGGTTAAGTTTAATATGGAGTTGTGGTAAGGGTTAAGTGCAGTGTGGGGATGTTGTTAGGGTTAAGTGCAGTATGGGGTTGTGGGTAAGGTTAAGTGCAGTATGTAGTTGTAGCTAGGGTTAAGTGTTGTATAGGGTTGCGGTTAAGGTTAAGTGCAGTATAGGGCTGTGGCTAGAGTTAAGTGTTGTATAGGGTTGTGGATAGGGTTAAGGGCAGTATTGGGTTGTGGCTAGGGTTAAGTGCAGTATGGGGTTGTGGCTAGGGTTAAGTGCAGTATTGGGTTGTAGCTAGCATTAAGCTTAGTATGGGGTTGTGGTTAGGTTTAAGTGCAGTATGGGGTTGTGGTTAGGGTTAAGTGCAGTATGGGATTGTAGCTAGAGTTAAGTGTAGTATGGGTTTGGGGCTAGGGTTAAGTGTAGTATGGGATTGGGGTTAAGGTTAAGTGTAGTATAGGGTTGTGGTTAGGGTTAAGTGCAGTATGGGGTTGTAGCTAGGGTTAAGTGTAGAATGGGGTTGTGGTTAGGGTTAAGTGCAGTATGGATTTGGGGTTAGTGTTAAGTGTAGTATGGATTTGGGGCTAGGGTTAAGTGCAGTATGGGGTTGTAGCTAGGGTTAAGTGTAGAATGGGGTTGTCGTTAGGGCTAAGTGCAGTATGGGATTGTGGTTAGGGTTAAGTGTAGTATGGAATTGGGGTTAAGGTTAAGTGTAGTATGGGGTTGTGGTTAGGGTTAAGTGCAGTATGGGGTTGTAGCTAGGGTTAAGTGTAGTATGGGGTTGTGGTTAGGGTTAAGTGTAGTATGGGATTGGGGTTAAGGTTAAGTGTAGTATGGGTTTGTGGTTAGGGTTAAGGGCAGTATGGGGTTGTAGCTAGGGTTAAGTGTAGAATGGGGTTGTCGTTAGGGTTAAGTGCAGTATGGGATTGTGGTTAGGGTTAAGTGTAGTATGGGATTGTGGTTAGGGTTAAGTGCAGTATGGATTTGGGGCTAGGGTTAAGTGTAGTATGGGGTTGTGGCTAGGGTTAAGTGTAAAATGGGGTTGTAGCTAGGGTTAAGTGTATTATGGGTTGTAGCTAGGGTTAAGTGTAGTATAAGGTTCCGATAAGGGTTAAGTGTTTTATAGGGTTGTGGCTAGGGTTAAGTGCATTATGGGGTTATGGCTAGGGTCAAGTGCAGTATGGGGTTGTGGTTAGGGTTAAGTGCAGTATGGGGTTATGGCTAGGGTCAAGTGCAGTATGGGGTTGTGGTTAGGGTTAACTGCAGTTTAGGGTTGTGGCTACGGTTAAAGGGACATTAAACACTAAATACATGCTAGATAGAATGATACATTCAAAGAAAACATTAGTCCATGACTAACATGTAGATGTATTTTTTAAAGTTTCATTAGTTGTTTAAAAAGTGACAAAATAAGTGTAAAGTTTTAGTGTCTATTAAACACTGGGAGCTGCTATGTTGTAACTTGTGTTACCTTCTCTGCTGTGGCCAATTAGAGACAGTTATAAAGAGGTCACTAGAATGTTCAGCCAATGGTTGTGCTGGATTTAACAGTGTTCTGCACTTCCATTTCTAACAGGAACTGAAAAGCTCACAATTTCAGAATGGAATTACAGGCAAAGAGGACAAAATAAATAATAAAAGTGTATTGCAGAGCTGTTTTATATATACAATTTATCATTTTAAATTACCATCTCAAAGTGTTTAATGTCCCTTTAAGTGTAGTATGGGATTGTAGCTATGGTGAAGTGTATTATGGGTTGTAGCTAGGGTTAAGTGTAGTATAAGGTTCCGATTAGGGTTAAGTGTTTTATAGGGTTGTGGCTAGGGTTAAGTGCATTATGGGGTTATGGCTAGGGTCAAGTGCAGTATGGGGTTGTGGTTAGGGTTAAGTGCAGTATGGGGTTATGGCTAGGGTCAAGTGCAGTATGGGGTTATGGCTAGGATCAAGTGCAGTATGGGGTTGTGGTTAGGGTTAAGTGTAGTATGGGGTTGTGGTTAGGGTTAAGTGAAGTATGGGGTTGCGGCTAGGGTTAAGTTGAGTATGGGGCTGCGGCTAATGGTAAGAGCAGTATGAGATTGTGGCTAGGGTTAAGTGTAATATGGGGTTGCGGTTAGGGTTATGTTTAGTATGGGGTTGTGGTTAGGGTTAACTGCAGTTTAGGGTTGTGGCTACTGTTAAGTGTAGTATGGGGTTGTAGCTAGTGTTAAGTTTAATATGCAGTTGTGGTAAGGGTTAAGTGCAGTGTGGGGATGTTGTTAGGGTTAAGTGCAGTATGGGGTTGTGGGTAAGGTTAAATGCAGTGTGTAGTTCTAGCTAGGGTTAAGTGTTGTATAGGGTTGCGGTTAAGGTTAAGTTCAGTATATGGTTGTGGCTAGAATTAAGTGTTGTATAGGGTTGTGGATAGGGTTAAGGGCAGTATTGGGTTGTGGCTAGGGTTAAGTGCAGTATGGGGTTGTGGCTAGGGTTAAGCTTATTATTGGGTTGTAGCTAGCATTAAGCTTAGTATGGGGTTGTGGTTAGGTTTAAGTGCAGTATGGGGTTGTGGTTAGGGTTAAGTGCAGTATGGGGTTGTAGCTAGAGTTAAGTGTAGTATGGGTTTGGGGCTAGGGTTAAGTGTAGTATTGGATTGGGGTTAAGGTTAAGTGTAGTATGGGGTTGTGGTTAGGGTTAAGTGCAGTATGGGGTTGTAGCTAGGGTTAAGTGTAGTATGGGATTGTGGTTAGGGTTAAGTGCAGTATGGATTTGGTGTTAGGGTTACGTGTAGTATGGATTTGGGGCTAGGGTTAAGTGTAGAATGGGGTTGTGGTTAGGGTTAAGTGCAGTTTGGGATTGCGGTTAGGGTTAATTGTAGTATGGGGTTGTGGTTAGGGTTAAGTGTAGTATGGATTTGGGGCTAGGGTTAAGTGTAGTATGGGGTTGTGGCTAGGGTTAAGTGTAGAATGGGGTTGCAGCTAGGGTTAAGTGTATTATGGGTTGTAGCTAGGGTTAAGTGTAGTATAAGGTTCTGATTAGGGTTAAGTGTTTTATAGGGTTGTGGCTAGGGTTAAGTGCATTATAGGGTTATGGTTAGGGTCAAGTGCAGTATGGGGTTGTGGTTAGGGTTAAGTGCAGTATGGGGTTATGGCTAGGGTCAAGTGCAGTATGGGGTTGTGGTTAGGGTTAAGTTAAGTATGGGGTTGCGGCAAGGGTTAACTTGAGTATGGGGCTGCGGCTAATGGTAAGAGCAGTATGAGATTGTGGCTAGGGTTAAGTGTAATATGGGTTTGCGGTTAGGGTTAAGTTTAGTATGGGGTTGTGGTTAGGGTTAACTGCACTTTAGGGTTGTGGCTACGGTTAAAGGGACATTAAACACTAAATACATGCTAGATAGAATTATACATTCAAAGAAAACATTAGTCCATGACTAACATGTAGATGTATTTTTTAAAGTTTCATTAGTTGTTTAAAAAGTGACAAAATAAGTGTAAAGTTTTAGTGTCTATAAAACACTGGGAGCTGCCATGTTGTGACTTGTGTTACCTTCTCTGCTGTGGCCAATTAGAGACAGTTATAAATAGGTCACTATAATGTTCAGCCAATGGTTGCGCTGGATTTAAGAGTGTTCTGCACTTCCATTTCTAACAGGAACTGAAAAGCTCACAATTTCAGAATGGAATTACAGGCAAAGAGGACAAAACAAATAATAAAAATGTGTATTGCAGAGCTGTTTTATATATACAATTTATCATTTTATATTACCATCTCAAAGTGTTTAATGTCCCTTTAAGAGTAGTATGGGGTTGTAGCTAGGGTTAAGTGTATTATGGGTTGTAGCTAGGGTTAAGTGTAGTATAAGGTTCCGATTAGGGTTGTGTTTTATAGGGTTGTGGCTAGGGTTAAGTGCATTATGGGGTTATGGCTAGGGTCAAGTGCAGTATGGGGTTGTGGTTAGGGTTAAGTGCAGTGTGGGGTTATGGCTAGGGTCAAGTGCAGTATGGGGTTGTGGTTAGGGTTAAGTGTAGTATGGGGTTGTGGTTAGGGTTAACTGCAGTTTAGGGTTGCGGCTAGGGTTAAGTTGAGTATGGGGCTGCGGCTAATGGTAAGAGCAGTATGAGATTGTGGCTAGGGTTAAGTGTAATATGGGGTTGCGGTTAGGTTTAAGTTTAGTATGGGGTTATGGTTAGGGTTAACTGCAGTTTAGGGTTGTGGCTACGGTTAAGTGTAGTATGGGGTTGTAGCTAGCGTTAAGTTTAATATGGAGTTGTGGTAAGGGTTAAGTGCAGTGTGGGGTTGTTGTTAGTGTTAAGTGCAGTATGGGGTTGTGGTTAGGGTTAAGTGCAGTATGTAGTTGTAGCTAGGGTTAAGTGTTGTATAGGGTTGCGGTTAAGGTTAAGTGCAGTATAGGGTTGTGGCTAGAGTTAAGGGTTGTGGATAGGGTTAAGCTTAGTATCGGGTTGTAGCTAGCATTAAGCTTAGTATGGGGTTGTGGTTAGGTTTAAGTGAAGTATGGGGTTGTGGTTAGGGTTAAGTGCAGTATGGGGTTGTAGCTAGGGTTAAGTGTAGTATGGGGTTGTGGTTAGGGTTAAGTGCAGTATGGGGTTGTAGCTGTGGTTAAGTGTAGTATGGGGTTGTGGTTAGGGTTAAGTGCAGTATGGATTTGGGGTTAGGGTTAAGTGTAGTATGGATTTGGGGCTACGGTTAAGTGTAGAATGGGTAACTGCAAGGAAAACAGAAACAGAGGCGCCACATGTGTAGATCAATTAAAGCTGACAATATCCAAGCAAGATGAGATACAGGATACTCACAAACGTGAAGGCACTCTCTTGTGCCTGTAGGGGCAGGCTGGTATTTAACAGCAAACCAGCTGGCTGTACCAGGGAATCCCCGTCAGGATGTCCTATAGTTGTCGTGGATCTCACAACAGCAACCCTTATCTAGGTCACTTCCAGCAGAAAGGAAAATATGTCCAGAGGGGAGGAAGGCTAGACAGCCTTATGGTTACTGGCAAGGAAAATGCCACACGAACACCAGATTTGTTAAAAAGTTTCAAGTATTTTATTTTTCAAAAGATAAAAATACCATTGGGACGCAATAGGTAACATATCAACATCCACTTTTTTCAAAAAAGTGGACTGCAATAATGTTTTACATTTTTCAAGTAACCACCTAACAAGATGGAAAACTAATATTCCATTTAGTCAGTTCTGTCGTCTGCGTAGGAATTGCAATACAATAGAACAATACAATCAACAAGCCCGAATACTTACATCCAGATTCCTAGAAAAGGGGTATCCCCCTGAATTAATCAGCTCGGGCCAACAGAGAGCCAGGGACCTTAATAGGGAACGTTTACTATCAACAGCTATTATTTCAGATCAACATAATAGCCAGAGGGAAATGACTTTTAATAAACAACCACTTTTTGTCACACAGTATAATTCTAACCATAGAATTATCAATAAAGTTCTAAAAAAACATTGGCCTATTCTCCTTAAAGATCCAATTTTAAATAAAACTCTACCATCACAAACAAAATTGGTTTTCAAAAGAGCACCTACATACAAACAAAAATTGGCCCCAAGTAAAGTTGTCATGTCTAAAAGGAACATTGCCAATACATCTAGATTAGCAAGAAAGAACGGTAACAACATCTTCAATAAGATGGGAGTTTATAGATGTGGAAAGAAACCATGTTTTATGTGTGAACATATAACTCAGGGTTTCACTGAGATTGTTTCATACAATACCGGGGAGGTATTTTCCATCAAAAGCAAAATGACTTGTGACTCCAGCTTTGTCATTTATGCACTTACGTGCGAATGTGGGATACAATATATAGGCAGGACCTGTAGGAAGGTCAGGACTCGGTGGAGTGAACATTTAAGGAACATCAAAGTAAAGTCATCTAAACATAGTGTATCCCGCCATATCTGTGAGAAATATATATCTGGAAAATGTCCATTTAAAATTACTCCAATAGAATGTATTCCCAAAAGTAATCTGTATAACAGGTTTAGTAAGCTTAGACAAAGAGAAACCTATTGGATTTTCAAATTCAATAGTTTATTTCCCACTGGCCTCAATGAGGTTATAGACTCTGCTGCATTCCTATAAGTTATTTTTATAGTGTTTCAGGGTTACAGTGTTAGGTCCATCATGGCTTCTTTTAACATTTCTGTAGATTAGTATGTACAATACAGTCTTATTTGCAGATTGTTTGATATATCATCATTTTCCCAGTTATTGAGATGTTCTTTGTATTCTTTTTCCTATTGATGTAAATAGTAGGAGTTCCTGTACACTGGACTTTCCTAGCTCACTTGTTGCTTAGTTACATCCAATTATAACAATAATACATTATATTATTACCCCTAGTATACAAGATTCCATTCACATAGTCGTAATCCTTCACATTACCTAACGTGGTGACATAGTCACTTTATCATCATTATATATCACAAAAGGCATTCACATACTAGAGATATTCACATCATTACTTTATCACAATATTAGGGTATAGTTTAGACGACGTGGCAGTCCAAAACATCATTATGAGTTCACAATCACTTTCACATTATCTGTAATGGTCAATATACACACTAATGTTGGATTAGCCACAAGCGTCTTAAATATGACCATTCACTTTCACATATTTATTTAGCTTTTATTACATATTTAGAACAATATATAACACCTCACATAGCACATCCTTCACCTTCACTATTATTATAATGGTGTTGATTAGCAAATCTCACAAGGAGAAAAGGGAAAGTCACTTTTAATACCCATCACTTGATATATGTACTGACATTTTTTATATATATGTAAAAAAATTTGTGAGAGTTTTTAGTTACAATTATTTAAATATATATAGGGTGAGTATAGTATAGTTTAGTTACCCATAGCACTCATTATCCGTTATTTGTTGTTACCACATTAACATGTGAGAGAATATTTAGTCTCCCAGTATCTATTATTGTATTTTTATACACAATTTATTATTTCCTTGGGGTGCCCCCACTATCACATTGGGGAGCGTTATATGTTCATTATGCAACTCATGCAAAAACGTCATAAGTTCCCCCAATGTGCTTCCGTGGGGAAACTTTAAATAAATAACTAATAGACAATCATGAGATTGTATTTGTTGACATTTTCGATATGACATACAGAAGCATGATGGTATTTGTAGTTTATTAGAGTAAGATGGCAGCTGCAGTTCATTGCAATATGACACCACCAATTAGATGGATTAATAAGCACAAGCCCCCTCCAGGAACAAAAGGATAACAAAGTAATAGTCACGCTAACACATTCTCCGGGTAGTTCCGGTATAGAACATAGAGGCATGATGGTACTTGTAGTTATTCAGACAAGCCTCTTACAGAATAACATGAAATTGACAATCACGCAGATACATTTTCCGGGTAGTTCCGGCACAGAATACAGAGGCATGATGGTACTTGTAGTCATTAGACTAGTAGCACACGAACCAATTAGACGCCCCATGTTACACAAGCCTCCTCAAGATGGTTTGCAATTGGTCAAGGAGCGATCACCCACGGAGTTTGTTTACATTTATACATTTGTAACGATCTCATAATCGACACATCATTATTTAGATTTAATTTCACAGCCAACCACATTAGAGCTATAGTTCATGGGTTATTATTTAAGTTAACCGACTACATAACAAAAATTATAATAAACTTCTAATTAAAGCAACAAGTGGGAGTTTTTGGAAAGGAAAGGTTTGATTGGTTTATGTTAAGGAAGGGGAGGGTTTATTACAAACATATGGTTACTGATCCCTATATAAAGGGGATTCAAACAGTTTTAGAGTATACAATCCTGATGAAACAGGGTCTTCCCTGAGAAACGCGTCGCTATTATCTCTGCATATACAAGGAGACTTGCCTTATAACACACCCAGTTGTAATTCGTTGCACTGATGGTATTTTTATCTTTTGAAAAATAAAATACTTGAAACTTTTTAACAAATCTGGTGTTCGTGTGGCATTTTCCTTGCCAGTAACCATAAGGCTGTCTAGCCTTCCTCCCCTCTGGACATATTTTCCTTTCTGCTGGAAGTGACCTAGATAAGGGTTGCTGTTGTGAGATCCATGACAACTATAGGACATCCTGACGGGGATTCCCTGGTACAGCCAGCTGGTTTGCTGTTAAATACCAGCCTGCCCCTACAGGCACAAGAGAGTGCCTTCACGTTTGTGAGTATCCTGTATCTCATCTTGCTTGTATATTGTCAGCTTTGATTGATCTACACATGTGGCGCCTCTGTTTCTGTTTTCCTTGCAGTTAACCATTCTTTGAAGATACACCATCGTTTGGGTGAAGACCGAGAGCTGCCTTATCTATTTCTGGACTTTGTTGGACTTCATTTGAACTTTTCCATTACCAGATTGACCACTTGATACGTCTGTATATACATATTTTTAGCAATTTTTATTATTTTTTAATTTTTAATTATTATCTACTTTAATAATTTTTAAATTTATAATTCTATTTATCCATTTTACATATATGGTATAATCAGTGGCACTTCGATTTTATTACTATCTCAGTGGCACACTTTGTTCATCATCATTATTCTACCTCTAGTTACTAGCGCCTCCTATAGGGGACTTGTGGTATTAATATTAGTATCACAAATATCCCTGATAATATATTTTGAAGTGTAGAATGGGGTTGTGGTTAGGGTTAAGTGCAGTATGGGATTGTGGTAAGGGTTAAGTGTAGTATGGGGTTTTGGTTAGGGTTAAGTGTAGTATGGATTTGGGGCTAGGGTTAAGTGTAGTATGGGGTTGTGGCTAGGGTTAAGTGTAGAATGGGGTTGTAGCTAAGGTTAAGTGTATTATGGGTTGTAGCTAGGGTTAAGTGTAGTATAAGGTTCCGATAAGGGTTAAGTGTTTTATAGGGTTGTGGCTAGGGTTAAGTGCATTATGGGGTTAGGGCTAGGGTCAAGTGCAGTATGGGATTGTGGTTAGGGTTAAGTGCAGTATAAGGTTATGGCTAGGGTCAAGTGCAGTATGGGGTTGTGGTTAGGGTTAAGTGTAGTATGGGGTTGTGGTTAGGGTTAAGTGAAGTATGGGGTTGCGGCTAGGGTTAAGTTGAGTATGGGGCTGCGGCTAATGGTAAGAGCAGTATGAGATTGTGGCTAGGGTTAAGTGTAATATGGGGTTGCGGTTAGGGTTAAGTTTAGTATGGGGTTGTGGTTAGGGTTAACTGCAGTTTAGGGTTGTGGCTACGGTTAAGTGTAGTATGGTGTTGTAACTAGGGTTAAGTTTAATATGGAGTTGTGGTAAGGGTTAAGTGCAGTGTGGGGTTGTTGTTAGGGTTAAGTGCAGTATGGGGTTGTGGTTAGGGTTAAGTGCAGTATGTAGTTGTAGCTAGGGTTAAGTGTTGTATAGGGTTGCGGTTAAGTGCAGTATAGGGTTTTGGCTAGAGTTAAGTGTTGTATAGGGTTGTGGATAGGGTTAAGGGCAGTATTGGGTTGTGGCTAGGGTTAAGTGCAGTATGGGGTTGTGGCTAGGGTTAAGCTTAGTATCGGGTTGTAGCTAGCATTAAGCTTAGTATGGGGTTGTGGTTAGGTTTAAGCTTTGTATGGGGTTGTGGTTAGGGTTAAGTGCAGTATGTGGTTGTAGCTAGGGTTAAGTGTAGTATGGGTTTGGGGCTAGGGTTAAGTGTAGTATGGGATTGGGGTTAAGGTTAAGTGTAGTATGGGGTTGTGGTTAGGGTTAAGTGCAATATGGGGTTGTAGCTAGGGTTAAGTGTAGTATGGGGTTGTGGTTAGGGTTAAGTGCAGTATGGATTTGGGGTTAGGGTTAAGTGTAGTATGGATTTGTGGCTAGGGTTAAGTGTAGAATGGGGTTTTGGTTAGGGTTAAGTGCAGTATGGGATTGCGGTTAGGTTTAAGTGTAGTATGGGGTTGTGGTTAGGGTTAAGTGCAGTATGGATTTGGGGCTAGGGTTAAGTGTAGTATGGGGTTGTGACTAGGGTTAAGTGTAGAATGGGGTGGTAGCTAGGGTTAAGTGTATTATGGGCTGTAGCTAGGGTTAAGTGTAGTATAAGGTTCCGATTAGGGTTAAGTGTTTTATAGGGTTGTGGCTAGGGTTAAGTGCATTATGGGGTTATGGCTAGGGTCAAGTGCAGTATGGGGTTGTGGTTAGGGTTAAGTGCAGTATGGGGTTATGGCTAGGGTCAAGTGCAGTATAGGGTTTTGGTTAGGGTTAAGTGTAGTATGGGGTTGTGGCTAGGGTTAAGTGTAGAATGGGGTTGTAGCTAGGGTTAAGTGTATTATGGGCTGTAGCTAGGATTAAGTGTAGCATAAGGTTCCGATTAGGGTTAAGTGTTTTATAGGGTTGTGGCTAGGGTTAAGTGCATTATGGGGTTATGGCTAGGGTCAAGTGCAGTATGGGGTTGTGGTTAGGGTTAAGTGCAGTATGGGGTTATGGCTAGGGTCAAGTGCAGTATGGGGTTGTGGTTAGGGTTAAGTTTAGTACGGGGTTGTGGTTAGGGTTAAGTGAAGTATGGGGTTGCGGCTAGGGTTAAGTTGAGTATGGGGCTGCGGCTAATGGTAAGAGCAGTATGAGATTGTGGCTAGGGTTAAGTGTAATATGGGTTTGCGGTTAGGGTTAAGTTTAGTATGGGGTTGTGGTTAGGGTTAACTGCAGTTTAGGGTTGTGGCTACGGTTAAAGGGACATTAAACACTAAATACATGCTAGATAGAATGATAAATTCAAAGAAAAGATTAGTCCATGATTAACATGTAGATGTACTTTTTAAAGTTTCATTAGTTGTTTAAAAAGTGACAAAATAAGTGTAAAGTTTTAGTGTCTATAAAACACTGGGAGCTGCCATGTTGTAACTTGTGTTACCTTCTCTGCTGTGGCCAATTAGAGACAGTTATAAATAGGTCAGTAGAATGTTCAGCCAATGGTTGTGCTGGATTTAAGAGTGTTCTGCACTTCCATTTCTAACAGGAACTGAAAAGCTCACAATTTCAGAATGGAATGACAGGCAAAGAGGACAAAATAAATAATAAAAGTGTATTGCGTAGCTGTTTTATATATACAATTTATCATTTTATATTACCATCTCAAAGTGTTTAATGTCCCTTTAAGTGTAGTATGGGGTTGTAGCTAGGGTTAAGTTTAGTATGGAATTGTGGTAAGGGTTAAGTACAGTGTGGGGTTGTTGTTAGGGTTAAGTGCAGTATGGGGTTGTGGTTAGGGTTAAGTGCAGTATGTAGTTGTAGCTAGGGTTAAGTGTTGTATAGGGTTGCGGTTAAGGTTAAGTGCAGTATAGGGTTGTGGCTAGAGTTAAGTGTTGTATAGGGTTGTGGATAGGGTTAAGGGCAGTATTGGGTTGTGGCTAGGGTTAAGTGCAGTATGGGGTTGTGGCTAGGGTTAAGCTTAGTATCGGGTTGTAGCTAGCATTAAGCTTAGTATGGGGTTGTGGTTAATTTTAAGTGCAGTATGGGGTTGTGTTTAGGGTTAAGTGCAGTATGGGGTTGTAGCTAGGGTTAAGTGTAGTATGGGTTTGGGGCTAGGGTTAAGTGTAGTATGGGATTGGGGTTAAGGTTAAGTGTAGTATGGGGTTGTGGTTAGGGTTAAGTGCAGTATGGGGTTGGGGCTAGGGTTAAGTGTATTATGGGGGTTGTGGTTAGGGTTAAGTGCAGTATGGATTTGGGGTTAGGGTTAAGTGTAGTATGGATTTAGGGCTAGGGTTAAGTGTAGAATGGGGTTGTGGTTAGGGTTAAGTGTAGTATTGGGTTGTGGTTAGGGTTAAGTGAAGTATGGATTTGGGGCTAGGGTTAAGTGTAGTATGGGGTTGTGGTTAGGGTTAAGTGCAGTATGGGGTTGTGGCTATTGTTATTGTAGTATGGGGTCTTTGTTAGCGTTAAGCTTAGTATGGGGTTTTCATTAGGGTTAAGTGTAGTATGGGGTTGTAGTTAGGGTTAAGTGCAGTATGGGGTTATAGCTAGGGTTAAGCGTAGTGTGGGGTTGCAGCTAGGGTTAAGTGTAGTATGGGGTTGTGGCTAGGGTTAAGTGTATTGTTGGGTGTGGCTATGGTTAAGTGTAGTATGGGGATGTGGTAACGGTTAAGTGCAGTATGGGGTTGTGGCTAGGGTTGAGTGTATTGTGGGGTTGTGGCTATGGTTAAGTGTAGTATGGGGTTGCTTTTACGGTTAAGTGCAGTATGGGGTTGTGGCTAGGGTTAAGTGTAGTATGGGGTTGTGGCTAAGGTTAAGTGCAGTATGGGGTTGTGGCTAGGGTTGAGTGTAGTATGGGGTTGTGACTAGGTTTAAGCATAGTTTGGGGTTGTGGCTAGGGTTAAGTGTAGTATGGGGTTGTGGCTAAGGTTAAGTGTAGTATGGGGTTACGGTTAGGGTTAAGTGCAGTATGGGGTTGTGGCTAGGTTTAAGTGTAGTATGAGTTTGTGACTAGGGTTAAGTGCAGTATGGATTTGGGGCTAGGGTTAGGTTTAGTATGGGGTTGTGGTTAGGGTTAAGTGCAGTATGGATTTGGGGCTAGGGTTAAGTGTAGTTATGGAGCTTCTATAAAAATAGCCGTGTTACTACTTTTTTGATTAACAGCACCAGTTTTATCAGCTTGTAAAGGACGTTACTTCAGGCTTCTGGTTCTTCAGTTCATCAGACCAGAGATGTGAACTGAGGTTACTAAATAACACATTAATGAAATGCTAAAAAACGTTCAGTTTATAATGTCAGAGATAGTGTCTGTCTGCTGTAACTAAATGCCCTTTACAGGCTACAACCCCCCCCTGTATAACTCACACTGATAAGTTCCTTTTTCTAGATGTAGCAGAACATTTAAGAAAATCATGGGATGTGCAGGATCAATATTAAACATGGAATATTTATAGAAAGTGTTTATTGCTGCACCTATCACAGCATAGTGTTTGCTTCAGGTTTCAAGTGACAATCCCTCTCATTTTGTCCCAGTACGGCCGGCAGAGTGTCCTTGCTACACATCTTGTGCTCTGATTACCAGAATCCACTGTCTATCTTTATGTAATAATTGTCACTTTGCATTGGTGACTCATTACACAGCGCGGAAGAGTATGTTGCCCTCACAGAGTTAGAGATTGTATCTTCCTATTCGTGTGAATTGACCTGAAGTCTCAGTGATGATGTGCAGCTTTATCTACTACGAGATTCACAGCAGAGACAGATAGCGACTGTCAGGTTACCTTAGTGTATCTCACACGCTTGGCTGATAAATAGCACTTTAACACCTCCGATCAATGAGGATTATACTGCGAGCTGTCACCAGTTCTTCAAGGACATGTAGCTTTATGGTGTTATTGGAAATCAGAGGGATATATCCGTTTCATCTAGACTAGATACGCAACTCCATTCTCACATTTCCCTAACAGACTTCTCTCCCACCTTGTGTGAGCAGAGACTCATGTAAATATAAATGTGTCACCTGCGCTCAGGTAGAACAACTCATTATGGGCCAGATTACAAGTAGAGCTCTATTTAGCACTTTGTTCAAGCGTAAACTTTGTTAGAAGTAAGCTAAGCTTTTTGCGTGTGACGGGTTGCGTGCACATTACACGTTGAAAGTAAACGTTTGCACGCAAGAGAAACCGTGATGCACGCTAACCAAATGTATTGTGACTGAGTTAAAGTATTCTCTTCATAGAAGTCAATGGAGAGTGCAGAGGAAAAACCTAAGAACTAACGCTCGTGCGCACACCCAACAGGAGTTATTCATATTCGTGTGCCGACGCTGAAGAGCGCAACAGGTGGGGAACGGGGGTCTGAGTGCTGCGGGTTAGAATCTACCCTATATATATATATATATATATATATATATGTACAGACATACACATATTTAGACATGTATAAGTAAGTATATATACAATATAGCCCTTTGCAGTAAAACACCTTGTTATATTCTATATACCTTTTAACCCTTATAATTTTTTATTTTCTAATATTTATATGAATAATTTTAATCAGATAATGTTTAGATGAGTGTAACTAATTTTGAATGTTTGTTTTGTTTCAGGTAACTTTTTTTTTAATGTACTACCCTTTACCTATGCAATACCCTTTACCCAAGCACTACCCTTTACCCAAGGGTTTCAGTTGCGCTATATATATATATAGGGAGTAGATTTATCAAATGCTGCAGCGGATAATGTCCGTCCGACATCGCTAAATGCCGACAGCATACGCTGTCGCCATTTAACATCGCACAAGCATTTCTGGTGAAATGCTGCCCCCTGCACATTCACGGACAATTGACCGCTAGCAGTGGGTGTCAATCATCCCGATCGTATCTGATCGGCGCCATCTCAGAGGTGGCTGATGAGTTAAGGAGCAGCAGTCTTACGACCGCTGCTTCTTAACTTAAGTTTCCAGCGAGCTGGAAACTTCGAGGGAAGATTGCAGCATCCGCTGCTTGATAAATCTACCCTATAGTCTCATGGCTGTAACAGTAGAATCGATCTGCCACACAAAAGGGTTCGCTGACCAACTGAAAGCCTCATCTCTGCATCAGATTCCCGAGACCATCAAGCTGTATTAACTACTGAAAAACATTAACTAATTGACCCCAAAGGACCGAGATTTAGTCCTCAGAGACTGTTAAAGCTGGATAATTAGAAGAGCTAAACTTTTTTTTTGAGAATTGTTAATGCACAAACAAATCTCTCCTGAACATAACTTGCGCAGAGAGCTTGTTTGTTAACACATTTTACTGGTGTCTTATGGATAAATACGCTTCCTTTTTTTCATTTAATAGTTATATGTCAAAGCTCAGACAAAGATGTGCTTAAAGGGATATGAAACCCAAACATTGAGGCCTATTTATCAAAGGTCTTGCGGACCTGATCCGACAGTGCGGATCAGGTCCGCAAGACGTCGCTGAACATCACAAGAGCTGCTGGTGCAACGCCGCCCCCTGCAGACTTGCGGCCAATGGGCCGCTAGCAGGGATGTGTCAATCAACCCGATCGTACTCGATCGGGTTGAATTGTGGCGATTCCTGTCCGCCTGCTCAGAGAAGGCGGACAGGGTTATGGAGCAGCGGTCTTTAGACTGAAGACTCGCCAAAAACACAGGCCCACAAGCTTCATACGGAACTTGATAAATGGGCCTCAATTGTCTTTTGTGAGTTAGAGAGAACATACTTCTAGTATCAAATTTGTATCAGTACCATGATATTCTGTGTTGAAGAGATACATAGGTAGCCATCTGGAAAACTGCATCTAGTGCTCTTGCAAAACGGATAACATTCTTGCAAAACTGCTTTCATGTTGTGCTACAGAAATAGGCTGACTCCTAAGCATACGTACCTGATTTTCAACAAAAGATACCAAGAGAAAAATTGATACTAGAAGTAAAATAGAAAGTTGTTTAAAATTGCATGCTCTATCAGAATCATGAAATATTTTTGGGGGGTTAGGAAAGTCAAAATTAAACTTGCATTAATCAGATAGAGCAGGTCATTTTAAGACACTTTTAAATTTACTTCTATTTTCAAATGTACTTCATTCTCTTAGTATCCCTTGTTAAAAAATGAATATGCACATATAATACACTAGTGGGAGCTGCTGCTAATTGGTGTCTGCACACATTTGTCTCTTGTGATTGGCTAAATAGATATTTTCAGCTTCCTGTCAGTAGTGCAATGCTGTCCCTTCAGCAATGGATAACCAGAGAATGAAGAAAATTTGATAATAGAATTAAATTGGAAAGTTGTTTAAAATTGTATGTTCTATCTGAATCATAAAAGAAAATTTTGGGGTTTACTATCGATTTAAGTTATTAAGAAATGTACACCTTATTGTATGTGTGTGTGTTTGTGTATGTATATGTATGTGTGTGTGTATATAGATATGTATGTGTGTGTGCATTTCTATTTAATTTGGGGAAGCACACAAAAACACACTTATAAGCACTACATAAAATACTTTCTTTACATATGATATGGTACTTATCTGGTATTTCTTCCAAGACTGAGCTCCTTCTAATCCCCCCCTCAAGCTCTATGCCGACTTCTGACTTTTCTATCCCTGTCAACAGCATCACCATCTCCCCATCGCTCCAAGTCCGCTGCCTCGGAGTTACACTTGACTCAAATCTATCCTTCGTCCCCCACATCCAAGCGCTTTCTTCATCCTGCCGCAACCACCTACGCAATGTTTCCAAGATCTGCCCATTTCTGAGCACTAACACCACAAAGCAAATAATCCAGTCCCTTGTTATTTCCCAACTTGACTACTGCAATAAACTACTTACTGGCCTGCCTCTTTCCCGTCTCTCCCCCCTTCAATCCATCCTAAATGCCTCTGCCAGGCTAATCCACCTTTCCTGTCGCTCTGTATCTGCTGCACCTTTCTGCAAGTCCCTTCATTGGCTCCCATTCACAGCAGAATTAAATTCAAAATTCTCACCCTTAAATACAGAACTCTCACCAACGCTGCTCCCCACTACCTATTCTCTCTAATCAACAAGTATATTCCAGTCCACCCACTAAGATCCAACAATGACCTGCTCCTTGTATCTTCGACTATCTCCTCTTCCCATGCTAGACTGCAAGACTTCTGTCGTGCAGAGCCTACCCTCTGGAACACTCTCCTTCGTGCTGTCAGGCTTTGCCCTAATCTTTCTTCCTTTAAATGCTTCCTGAAAACTTTTTTGTTCCGAGAAACCTACCACCAAACTCAGTGATAAATTAATTTCACTTACCTAACATTTCCCTCATCTAACTTCTCAACCTCCTACCCTTCTAGATTGTAAGTTCCCACAAAAAATAAATAGAGCCCTCAATTCCTCCTGTATGTGTTTGTAAAAAAAATTATTGTCTTCTACAAGTTTTATATAATTGTTTTATTTCAATGAATTGTACCAATAGACAGCGCTAAAGAATATGGTGGCGCTTTATAAATAAAGTATAATAATAATAATACAAAACATTTGTAACATATGCCCTTTGCTTTTCCTCACTATATGGATAATTAAAGTGCATGTCCCAAACATGAGACATGATTAAAGCATTTGTTGGGGATACAATTCAAGCTGTAAGTCCTGGTCAGTGTAGGCATCGACTGGAAAACCCCCCACTTTAAATGGAGTACCCATATATAGCCCACATTATTGTAAGAGTAGCCCAATATACACCAATGGTAAAGTTTGTAAGCAAAACAATCATTTCACTTCAGCACAGTATCCAATAAAACCAATGCTACTAACAGGAGCCATAAAACAAATACTAATAATAATATAGCTTTCTGTGCTGATGACGCTCTAGTCTACACAACAAAGTCCTAGAAGCGAGAATGTATTTCATGTGACCAGACAAGGATGGGCCCCTACGCTTTTAACAGCTGCTAATTGTCATTTGATTGGAGGATAACAGGGGTACAGTGTCATGTACAGAGTTAATAGCAATATTGGCTAGGGTTAACTGATGTCAGGTCAGGTCACAAGTCTGCTTTACTACAAAGGTGTACAGTGAATTCACTTTTCTTCTGTTTAATCTGCTGCTACATTATAGGTGTCTGGTTTGACCATCAGCAGATAAAGATCATGTAGTGGCAGAACACATGTTACCTGTGTGTAGTGACTTTCCCTGACAATAATAGCTGCTGCTACCAGATGCGGCTCTACCATTAGGCCAAATAGGTGATCGCCTAAGGCCTCACTCATGATGGGGCCTCACAAAGGGGCATAGAAAAAAATTGCTTTTTGCTCTCTCAGATTAAACATGTGTTGGTGGCATAGTAGCTCAGCCCATTGTCTTCCTCTAAGCACAGTCATATAGTATAATATTCATAGGCATGAGCAGGGGGTGGAACAGAAGTGTCCAGGCACAATGTGTGGATTCCTGCATCAAAAAGCTCTGTGTTTAATGAATGTCTAGCCCGCTTAATGCTCCACCTTTGTTCAGCTGAAGGGGCCTATTTAACAAAGGTCTGTCGGACCTGATCCGACAGTGCGGATCAGGTCCGACAGACATCGCTGAATGCGGAGAGCAATACGCTCTCCGCATTCAGCATTGCACCAGCAGCTCTTGTGAGCTGCTGGTGCAACGCCACCCCCTGCAGATTCGGGTTGAATTGCGTCGATGTCTGTCCGCCTCCTCAGAGCAGGCGGACAGGTTACGGAGCAGCAGTCTTTAGACCGCTGTTTCATAACTGGTGCTTCTGGCGAGCCATTCGTAGCTTGATAAATGGGCCCCGAAGTGTGTGGCGAAAGAACTGCAGACAACAATGAAGCAACATGAGCTCCGACACTTCATCTGCATGCATTACACAGACACTCACTTGGCTTTATCTGCTTGACAGAGATATGTGGTAGTAAAGCTCAGTACTTTATAATCCTGCAGCAAGAGAACACTAAACTAGAGGGTAGTAGTGTAACGGTTGTCCCTCCGTATTCAGTCACTCACTTTAGTTGAGCTGCCGACAGTCGTGAGACAGTGAGCCCTTCCCCTGCTTAGGCAACTTGTTATTGACTGCCACACTGTGATCAGTTGCAGGCTGTGTTTGTATATATTACCCCCCTAGATAGCAGAAAACACTGTGAAGCAATAACATCTGTTGCTTGTGATGGCTGGTAAATACATGGGGGCCCATTTGTCAAGCTCCGTATCAGACTCGCCAGAAACGCAAGTTATGAAGCAGCGTTCTAAAGACATTGCCGCAATTCAACCCTGCTGGCGGCCAATTGGCCGCGAGTCTGCAGGGGGCGGCATTGCACCAGCAGCTCTTGTGAGCTGCTGATGCAATGCTGAATACAGAGAGCGTATTCAGCGAGGTCTGGCGGACCTGATCCGCACTGTCGGATCAGGTCCGCCAGACTTTGCTAAATAGAGGCCATGTTGTGTGTATGTGTATATCAGATTATAGCATCTCTTTTAAATAGCATTGCTTTATGCCTTTTCCTGTATTTGTATATACTTTTTTAAAGGGGACATATTTATTTTGTCTTTAGTAGCCAGTAAGAATACTGAGCCAGTCATATACTTCTTAGGATCTAGATGGTGTTTTTGTATAGATTTATGTAAAATAATGCAAAAAGTTAAGAGTACAATGCCAGACTTGGATTTGGCAATCCTTGCATGAAAAATATTATATTATTTTATTTTAATATTATACAAAATAATATTTTGGGACAAGTTTTGCATTTTCTTTCTTTTGTGCGTTCATAAGATATAAAACCCAAAATTTGTCTATTGATTAAGATAAAGGGGGATATTTATCAAAGCATCAACTATGTTGTACAGTATTCGTAGACGTCAATACGCTCGCCAAACATTAAGGCAGCGGATCTGAATATGATCTCCTTATTTATAAAGAAAACCCTTAAAACACGCGCATGAAGTAAGGTGCGAAGAGCATCGGACAGTCATCGATGTCGCAGCTATTCAGGTTTTTCCCAACTTTATTTATACCATTTAATTACTGTCCATGAACAAGCATATTTCTCTTTAGCACATTATTGTATATAGTGTAAATGTATTCTTTTTCTGAGCAGGACTAATTGCGAATATAGCAAGTAGCGACGTATTTGGTGCAAAGTGGAGAGTGAATAATTAGAATTCCTTTTAATATTGTACATACATATTGTAGTATGTATATATATACACACACACACACCCATATATATATATATATATATATATATATATATTTATATTTATATATATATGTGTGTGTGTGTGTTATGTCAGAAATCTTTTGCAAACATATTTACATGTCCCTAAGTTCCTTTTTTTGTTCTAAACAATGTTGTCTGTCATATCTCTGTGTTTATTTATACCATTATATGTATATATTGTAAATGTATTATTATTCTGAGCAGGAATAATTGCAAATATAACATGTAATCAGAGTATCATATGTATTTATTTGCAATCAATGGATATTTTAAAGGGATAGGAAAGTAAAAATTTAAGTTGCACCAGTGGGAGCTAGCTGCTAATTGGTGCCTGCACACATTTATCGCTTGTGATTGGCTAAATAGATGTGTGCAGCTAGCTGCCAGTAGTGCAATGCTGTTCCTTCAGCAAAGGATAACAAGAGAATAAAGTAAATTTGAGAATAGAAGTAAATTGGAAAGTTGTTTAAAATTGTATGTTCTATCCAAATCATGAAAGAATATTTTGGGGTTTCCTGTCCCTTTAAGAGCTGGGCCAGGTTTCTCTCTCCACCTGTCTAACCCTTCCTGATTGCAATCTATTTTTAATAAACATCCCTTCACAGGTGTTATAAAATAGGCTGGCATATAAGATGACATTTCCTACTGAAAAAGAAATTCAAGAGAAGGAAGAAATACACTGAAAATAGCATGACAGTAAAGAGGTGATTTTAATTTCTTCTGTATCTGATTCATGACAGTTTAAAGTTAGGTGGGCTATCCCTATATTGAATCAAACATCAATACGAATTTTAAAATCCTTGACTAAAATATTACACTGTGGGGCCTATTTATCAAATGTCTTGCGGACCTGATCCGACAGTGCGGATCAGGTCCGCAAGACATCGCTGAATGCAGAGAGCAATACACTCTCCATATTCAGCATTGCACAAGCAGTTCTTGTGAACTGCTGGTGCAATGCTGCCCCCTGCAGACTCGCGGCCAATGGGCCGCCAGCAGGGAGGTGTCAATCAATCCGATCGTACTCGATCGGGTTGAATTCCGGCGATTCCTGTCCGCCTCATCAGGGAATGAGCACAAGTATGTGCAAAGATATATGTATAAATTCTAGCATTAATAATCATTTTAATTTTTTTTTAGATAAAAGCTACGGAATTTGGCGGCGCTTTACAAATAAATGATAATAATAATAATATCATGACTTTTAGAAATACAAATACACAATAATTTATGTGAAAGTATCATAACAGATTTTTTTGTATAACAAATAAATAGAAAAATAACTTTCTATGAGATATTGTTTGTTGAGGTATAAATCTAGCTATTTCATTGACATTAACAGTTGAAAAATAAAAGATTAGCTTTAGAGAAATGTGCTTGTTCATGGACAGTAATGAATTGGTATAAATAAAGTTGGGAAAAACATGAATAACTGTGACATTGATGACTGTTAGTTAACAGTGCTCTTCACACCGTACTTGACATGCGTGTTTTTGATGGCTTTTTAAAAAAAAAATAAGGGTATCGTATTCAGATCCGCGTCAGCGATGCCTGGCGAGCGTATTGACGCTGGTGAATGCACCGAGATTGACGCTTTAATAAATTGACCTCCATGTGTTCAGCAATTTACCGTAGTGCATTGCAGCTTTTTAAACAAAACATATAAAGAAAATGAAACAAATAAGATATTTGGGGGCCGATTTACTAAGTGTCAGACAGACATGATCCACTACACTCTGGTGAACTGCTTGTGCAATTCTGCCTCCTGCAGATTCGCGGCCAATCGGCTGCTAGCAGGGGATGTCAATCAACCTGATCGTATCCAAAGCGGCAGATTAGTAAAGAAGCAGCAGTCTTAAGACTGCTGCTTCTTAACTCCTGTTTCCGTCGAGCTTGAAGGCTCGCGCGGAAACAGGTGCATTCAGGGCCATTCGGTCTTTAATAAATCGGCCCCCATAAGTAAATTAAAAAATTGTACCAGGATCATGATAGGAAAATGTTAAGTTTCATGTTTGTTTAAGAAGGACCTCATTGTTTAGTTTTGCCTAAGGCCTCCCTTAGCCTAGCCTCTGACCGCTACATTGTCACCGCTGTCTCTATATTCGATCCACATTGTAATGTTCCACTTTATTTTGATCACTCCTAGTGGCAATTACTTTTATTTCCAAATAACAGAATAGTATTTGCATACTTTGCACTTTTCATTTGGTGCCCTTTGACCCCAACATTGTACGGCGGATCTACAGAGACGCTGATCATACTCAGCTGAGATACACAGCTGTCAGCTGCCCTTGCGAGGAACACACGCCAACTGATCTCTGGCTAGGAAGTAACTAATTCACTCAGAACGGCTGTTCAGAACCACACCACGAAAACAAGCGATATTGCTCAAGAAACTCTACGTCACCACTTCTTCTGTATATACAGCCAAGTTCGCAGACCACTATTTCTCTAAAAGGGACAGCATCTCTAATCTGCATAGCGGGTTTTTTTCTGGTTACACAGAGGAATTTCTATGAGTACCATTGCCAGCACTATTTTATCCTCATAAGGTACGTTTTACTTATTGAAGTACACTTATATTTTTGACACTTCTAAATATTTTTTTGTTTCTATATATCTTAGTTAGTCCATTGGTCATAACATTCACGGACATCTGGGGAGACGTCCCCTCTTTTATATGTATTTTAATAAATTGTCTCAAACTGTTTTAAATTGTACACTATCTGGTATCTAATTTGTATATAATTGTATTTATTAGTTTATTACTGAGCTAAACTGATATTTTTCTTCGTGTTATTAGCATAATTCAGTTCCCAAAAACCACCCAGTTGTATAGATACACCTTTTATATATTCATCATTTATTTCTATATATTTTTGTCAGGACTCGATATTGCATATATTATCCAGCTGTTATTATTGGCATAATATTACTAGTCAATATTTCTTACCTCAACCTAGCTTATTAGCTCTGACACTTGTCTTTTTTTTACTTCTGTCTTGTTCACATTTTTATCCTGGAGGGGATATTTTAGTGTTAGCTGGGTATTCCAGTGTCTAGGGCGCTCTCTCTCTCTGTCTATTTACAATATTATCCTCTTTATTTTGATCACTTACAAATCTCACATTGTGGAAACAGATTTGTGCATCTCAATTGTGATCTAGTGCAATGTTTACAGGTCATATGTTGTTAGCTAGTAAGTGCTGAACACTCAGTGACATCTACTGTACACATGTGATGTCATAATAATGACACATACTTAAAGGGACAGTCTAGTCAAAATTAAACTTTCATTATTCAGGTAGGGCATGCAATTTTAAACAACTTTCCAGTTTATGTTTATCATCAAATTTGCTTTGTTCTCTGGATATTTTCTGCTGAAAGGTAAAACTAGGTAGGCTCAAACTGATTTCTAATCTGTTAAAACCCGCCTCCTATCTCAGGGCATTTTGACAGTTTTTCACAGTTAGAAAGAGCTAGTTCATGTGTGCCATATAGATAACATTGTGCTCATTCCCGTGGAGTGATTTATGAGAGGGCACTGACTGGCTAAAATGCAAGTCTGTCAAAAGAACTGAAATAAAGGGGCAGTCTGCAGAGGCTTAGATACAAGATAATCACAGAGGTAAAACGTATATTAATATAACTGTGTTGGTTATGCAAAACTGGGGAATGGGTAAAAAAGGGATAATCTGTCTTTTTAACCAATACAAATTCCTTTAATGCTGTGGATCATGGTGGTTAAGAGATCTAAAGTCTGAGATCTCTCAGATTCTCTGCCCAGGAGCGTAACTATAACAGTAACAAATATTTTTACCATTATCATAAAATGTTTACTGTGTAAAATATGATTTAATAAGGAAGTTTACAGAACAAATAAGAACTAGAAAGTGATAATATATTAGTTCAGACCCTCACTACACTTTTGTGTTTGTTTATAAGTGACCAAGCTCTGCCAGTCTTCAGCTCCTATATCTTATTGGTGAGCACCTAGCTATCTCTTCCATTTTCTCTCTGTATTTGTGTAGATGCCAAGTGTTTGGCCCCCAAGCCTCCCTGACAGTCATATACCCATCGCCCGCCTGTCTTTTTACGCTGCTTGTGCAGAATTCAAAACACCAGCTGGATTTTCTCAGGGGACCAATTTGGAGCAGAATAAAACATCTTGTTGGCCCTGTAATAAACTGTGCAGAAGAGATGGTAAGGGGCAGCCTGGCACAGCTGTGAATCTGCCACCTTCTTCCTGGCTGGGAGTTTGCAGCAGAGCGGATGGGAGCAGCAGACAAAGGTGATGATAATTATCCAAAATAATAAAATAGAGAGGAAAGAAAGTTATTATGTGGCACACTGAAATTAGAGACTACAATTACTATTAATTTACCATATGATGATGGATAGGGAGGACGGGAGTAGCTAATAAAATATAACTTTTATTAAGTAGTTTATTAAAAAGGTATTATTATACACTGGACAAACAACAGCATATAATATACAGAAGTGTTAAATAGATGATGGGCTGGATATCTATATGTGTATCAATGTGATTTCACTATTGTTAGGACCACTGTGGTAAGAGGTGGTAATGGGATTATAGTTCAATAAATATTGAATCAAAAGGTTACAAAAAATCCCAAATGGTACGTTCTGTTACAATATACCATCGTACCTCACCATGAATTATACCCAAGGTCTGTCTGGATCAAGAGATACGTAATTAAACTGACTATTACTTTGACCCCATACATCTACTGTTTGTTAAAAGTAAGAATTAAAAGATCATCAATTCACGTATTGTGAGAGATAATATATCATAGAATAAAATTGTGTTCAGAGGAGAACACAAAATGATTATTTACACATACTTCTCCTGTGATAAGGTGGCTGTTATATTTATCTATATATGTTCTATTTGCAACAAAGGAGCATAAATGAGAAAGAATTTATCAGTCTCACTAGTGAGCATCTACCTCAAACCCCCAGTAAAAAAAAGCTAGGTTGGTAGAGAATACCAGTCTCACACGGTGCTGAATTAGCACCTTGAACCTCTGCTTTCATATCCTGTTAGGAGGTCACTCATATATTTATAGCTGTGGAATGTAACCAGTATCATTGGAGAGGTAGCAAGTTAAATTAAAGCCTAAAGATAAGAGACTAAGTGCCATTTAATGCCAACATTTTAAAGTATTATGCTCGTTTTTTAACAAAATTAAATTAAAGCAGGAGAAGCAGTGCGAACGCCTGACGCGCGTTTCACCAACTGCTTTTTCAAAGGCCTTCTGTATATTATATGTTGTTGTTTGTCCAGTGTATAATAATACCTTTTTTAATAAACTACTTAATAAAAGTTATATTTTATTAGCTACTCCCGTCCTCCCTATCCATCATCATATGGTAATTGTAGTCTCTTATTTCAGTGTGCCACATAATACCTTTCTTTCCTCTCTATTTTATTTTTTTGAATAATTATTATTTTGGTATTTAGGCACTGCCTTTGTAGGGATATGTGGATTTACCTTCCTAGGATAAACTAAGAGACATCATATTTTCCCCCTTACCTCTAATTTTAGAGGTTTTCTATTAAAGGTGATGATAACACTTTTTTTGCTGCAGATATTAATTTATTGTTTATACAAATTACTGTGCCTGTCAAATAAAATATCCTTCTAATGGGCTGATACTTTATTCTAGAAGGAGCAGTGTTCACAATGGTTAGACATTCTCCTCTTAATGACACATAGGGGTCAATTTATTAAATTCCGGGCTGACATGATTCGCTGTAGCATACGCTGTCGGCATTTAACATTGCACAAGCATTTCTTATGAAATGCTTGTGCAATGCCCCACCCTGCACATTCACAGCCAATTGGCCGCTAGCAGGTGATGTCGATCATCCCGATCGTATCGGGATAATTGCAGTCCGCCAACTAAAAGGTGGCGGAGAAGTTAAGGTGCAGCATCTTTTGTCCGCTGCTTCATAACTTCTTTTTCCGGCGAGCTTGAAACTACGGTTGTAGATAGCAGCATCTGCTGTTTATTAAAGCTACCCCAATACCTGTTCTTCATCCAGGGTGCCGTTGCGGTTAAAATGCAGCCATATTCAGATAGTCTGTACATCAATGTCCCAAATCGAACCCTAACCCTCTCACTAACCATTTAATAATCCTAACCCTCTCACTTACCCTGCTTTCTTATTAACCCTAACCATTTCACTCACTCTAACCCTCTCACTAACCCTAACCCTCTTACTAATCCTAACCCTCTCACTTACCCTGCCTTCTTATTAACCCTAACCATTTCACTCACTCTAACCCTCTCACTAACCCTAACCCTCTTACTAATCCTAACCCTCTCACTTACAATGTCTTCTTATTAACCCTAACCATTTCACTCACTCTGACCCTCTCACTAACCCTAACCCTTTTACTAATCCTAACCCTCTCACTTACGATGCCTTCTTATTAACCCTAACCATTTCACTCACTCTAACCCTCTCACGAACCCTAACCCTCTTACTAATCCTAACCCTCTCACCCAGCCTTCTTAATAACCCTAACCCTCTCACTTACCCTTTTCTTCTTACTAATCCAAACCCTCTCACTTACTTTGCCTTCTTTCTAATCCAAACCATTTCTCTCACTCTAATCCTCTCATTCACCCTGCCATTTTACTCACCATAACCATCTCACTTACCCTCCCCTCTCTCTCACCCTAACACTCTCACTAATCCTAACCTTCTCATTTACCCTAACCCTCTTACTAACCCAAACCACCTTATTTACCCTGCTTCTTCTCTAACTGTTACGATTTCACTCACTCTAACCCTCTCACTCACATTAACCATCTCTCTCACCCTAATCTCTTACTATTCCTATCCCTCTCACTCACTCTAACCCTCTCACTTACCCTACCCTCTTACTAACCGTAACCATCTCACTCACCTTAACCCTCTCACTTACCCAGCCTTCTTACTAACCCTAACCATCTCACTCTTCTTAACCCTCTCACACACCCTGCCTTCTCACTGACCCTAACCCTCTCACTAAAACTGCTCTCTTACTAAACCTAACCATCCCACTCACCTTAACCATCTCACTCACCCTAACCCTCTCACTCACCTTAACCATCTAACTTACCCTGCCCTCTCACTCACCCTAACCCTCTCACTAAGCCTAACCCTCTCACTTACCTTAACCCTCTCACTCACCCTAACCATCTCATTTACCCTAACCCTCTCACTCACCCTAACAACCTCACTCATCCTAACCGTTCCACCCACCCTAAACCTCATACTCACCCTAACCATGATCTCACTCGCCCTAAACCTCTCACCCTAACTCTCTCACTCACCCTAACCATTTCACTCACTCTAACCCTCTCACTAACCCTAACCATCTCATTCACCCTAACCCTCTCACCCTAATCATCTCACTCACCCTAGCCCTCTCTCTCACCCTAACACGCTCACCTTAACCATCTCACTAACCCAAATCCTCTCATTAACCCTAGGCCTTTCACTGACCCTAACCATCTCACCTAAACTGCCACAACTTCCATCGCAATAAACCCCCCTACACTACTTAACTTCTAAACCGCCACAACCCCATCAAAACAAATACTCTAGGTTCGATTTTTAAATGATCTGATTTTTGAAAATATAATCATATATTATGCAAACAAGCATCAATAAGACATCATATGGATTTGGTGTGAGCAGAGTTAAGTTGAGGCATTGGCAACAGGTTTGTTAATGGGGTTTTTTTCAAGAATCTCAGTGTTGGTTCATTTTGATAGTTCCCAGATATAACTATTTTACAGAAGGGGAGGTAGGTATGTGGTGCAGCCGCAGTCGTGATAAAGTAATATAAAGGCAAGTTTAGGTAATATGTGAACGTGCCTGTATGTGCATTCAAATGGTCATATCTATAAACCTTTTTATAACTTCAGCTGTCAGTGGATTAAAAATACAATATCCCTTCTCCTGCACAGAATAAAGATAAGTATCTGTAACTCTCTAAAAATGAAGAGGTAAATAGTGAAAAAAGACTGCTATTTATCTTCCAAGTTAGCATGAACAAGCCACATGCCAAGCACTGCACACACGTGACACTTCTGCTTTGTCAGATGTCTGCTTGATACCAGATATTCATCAGATAAGCATCCCAGAGCGCAGGAAATTAGCAGTGGTTTGGCGGCAGGGGTCCTAGGGTATCTTACTGTATCCTGAGCTCAGGAACACGAGGAGACAGAGAATATTCCCCTTCCTCTATTGTTGTGTAGCTGCTGGAAATGTCACACACGTGCAGGATAAGTGTTCAGCATTTATGACAACAAATACTCATTGATTCACTTTTTTTAAAGCCTTTTCCTGAAAACTTAAAGTCCATGATATGTTCTATGTTTCGTCTGCCACCATTGAAGTTATTGTCCTCAGATAGCATGTGCATGGGGGAGGGGACAATATATTATTGGGTCATTAACATGAGCTTGCTTTGTTACATCACACACTAGACATACACATGTAGCGTTGCACATACCTGGGGATGTGATCTGGCACAGCATCTTTAGTCTGATGATCAACACTGTCTGTTGTGTAACTGACTGATTGTGTCACACTCACTTGCCAGAGATACCCCTGTGTGTACCCTGTCCTGTTTACAGCCCTGTCTCTTATACCAGTGATTTTCAACCTTTTTTTTTGCCGTGGCACACTTTTTTACATTTAAAAATCCTGCGGCACACCACCATCCCAAAATTGTACAAAATCACTCATTGTAGCCTAATACAGCATGCATATATATATATATATATATATATATATATATATATATATATACAGGGCCGCCACTAGAAATTTTGGGGCCCCTGACTCAACCATTGATCAGGCCCCCCCCCTCCTTTGACATGTGCAATTTTTGACCAAGTGACTAAAACGTATATGCACTTTATTCTTAATTGTCTATTTAAACTTGGAAATGTTGTAAAGGTAGTAACATACACACACACAGACACACATACTCATACACTGAAACACACAAACACACTCACACATAAGGATTCACATATAGACACTCTAGCAGACACGCAAAGAAACACACTCAGACACAGAAACCCAAACAGACACTTAGCACTTGTTTACATTGACCTGACAAGTAATGAGGTAAACTACAGTTTTGTAAAAAAAGGAGATTTAGAAAACAAAATATGGAGTTCTGATTATCTTTTTGCAAAGGATGATGACAACTAAATTATGACAACAGCATGCAGTGGCTGAAAGGACGGGCCCTGAAGTGCCTAAACAATAATTTAAAGGTTAAATGGTGGAGTGGTTACTTCCGGAAAGGTCTTGTTAGTCTCAAAGTCTGTAGAAAGATGTGAATAATTAGTAGTAAGGTCAAAATGTCCTAAAAAGGAACAGACAATGGACACACACACACAAACTCAAACTTGCACATACACCCAAGGAAACACAGACAGAGACAGCCTCAGAAAACACACAAAGACATATACACACATACACACACAGACACGCACAGAAAACACACAAAGACACACACACACAGAGAGACAACCACATGAAAAACACAGAAAGACATACATACACACACCCGCACTGAGACATCCACAGAAAACACAGACATACATACATACATACATACAAACACCCTCACAGAAACACCCACAGAAAAAGCTCAAATACATATGCACACACCCTCACAGACATCCACAGAAAATGCACAAAGACATACACACCCACCCTCACAGAGAGATCCACAGATAAAAAATACATACACATAGAGACACAAACCAAAGCACAAAGACATAAACACATACACCCACAGAAACACTCACAGGAGGAAACATTTATGCACCTTGCATCCCCTAAATCAAAAGTGTGTGACATGCATGATAAAAAATGCAGAAATTAAGAGATCACTTTTTAAAGAATCATATTTGTAAATGTGCAAACAAAAATAATTATGTGAATTCAAAATTGTACATTAATGAGCTGGGTAGATGGCTAGATGAAGAAAAGTACCTTTAAAAGGTTGACATATGTTTGTTTGTTTTTTAACCATTTTCCCCAACCAAGAGCACCACTTCAAATATAGTGTACAAATGTTCCCATCTGTCAGCTGTACTTATGGATTTTGAAAATGCTGTACTCTATATGGTCTTGGTGGGACCATAAGCTGTGGTACTCATACCATTAGATCTGGTTAAATGCAGGATTTAGGCTTGTTGGTATGTATTTCAAAACAAAGTCAGCTGTAGTGTAAAATGAACAGTTTTAAGTTAACCTGTCTCATTTCAAACACTGTGCAATCTTAGTCTGAGAGTATAAAATGTTATGCAGATGTAAAAATCTTAGATAAAATGCCTCCTTGCATCTGGAAAGTCCTTGCATAAAGGGGCAGTAAACTGGAATGTTATTATATATATATATATATATATATATATATATATATATATATATATACAGTATATATATATATATATATATATATATATATATATATATATATATATATATATATATATATATATATAAAATGCATATCTGCCAAAAGGGCATCTACCATTTGTGTATTTAGGAGGAAACATTTCTGCATGGTTTTAAATATAGAATTTCTACAGCGTTGTCAAATAATCATAAATACACTGCTGCTAAAAAAAAAATGTTTTTATGGACCCTTGGCCCCACCATACAACTACTACCACACTGAAGTTACAATCCAAAATTGCACAAAGAAATAAGTCCTACCTCCTCTTCAAATGAAAGTGATCTGCCGTCTGACTCAGGCACACACTGTACAAAGTGCCAAGTCTGTCTCACACTGAGCATAGTGGTTTAGTGCACACTAAGAAATCCTCTCAAATACTAATACTTTACTACTTGTAATAACATTTCCCACGATCAATTAGCACTCTGCTGTAGTACCCACTGGTGGCTGACTAAATTTAATTAGTTCTTGCCTCATGGGGCCCCCCTGGCTCATTGGGCCCCTGACAGGAGTCACCCCTGTCACCCCCTGATGGCGGCCCTGTATATATATATATATATATTTATATATATATATATATACTTTTATATATATATATGTGTGAACACAGGTCGGGACGCGAGCTGTCGCTGCGCAGTTACCCTCAGTCATCATCTCACTCAAAATAAAAAAATGGCCCAGAGTAAAAAACAAGCAAAATTTCAAAAATATGTCACACTGTTGTCAGTCTGCCACGGCACACCTGAGGATCTCTCACGGCACACTGGTTGAAAAACACTGTCTTATACTACAACATTTTGAAATAACTGGCACCAAAAACATTCACCTAACTTCAATACAAATCTATGTGAAACTCATATGAATCTGAGAAACTTTTTGCAGCATCACAACCTTAAATCTGTCAGATTTGTAACCTCCCCTAAGGGATCAAATGACCTACTGTCATAAGTGTGAAACACAATAACTTACACTATCAAAATACTATTAACCAAATAAAACAGAGACTCAGAGAGTTGGAGGTAAGACAGGTAATTTATTAAAGCACTATAACTTAATCAACTGTAAACATCAAGACAACGTTTTCTGTAATTTATCGATCAATCAGGATGGTGGCAATCGAGTCCTAACCTAACCCCTGCAAATCTGGTCGTAGGCTCAAGCCTGCTGACATAGGGCAAAGCCTAGATTCTATGCCCTACAAGACAGAGACAGCTTACCCGATCTGTTTGGCCCACTGAACACCCAGATGGAGCACCCTCAGGTCTGCACCTTAGGACCTTAATTCCCTCGCAATGGCAGTCACTCCTGCCCGCTCTCTCTTTGCCGCCTGGGCTCAGAGCACCCACTAACACTAGGGTGCAACACCGCTCCAACTATAAGAGCCCCAGTTCAGCAAGCTGCTATATTACCAATCACGGACTTACCAAAAACTTTGCTTGAATAAAGGAAGCAGTAACACAATTGGTGAGAGGGAGAAGCTGCACAGCATATAGAAGAGGAAAGAGGGCCAGAAGCCTCAGGATTCATGCTTTTTACCTGTAAGTAAAGCACACACTATAAACTGCAACAATGTTGAAAACCCTAACACACTCACACACATTCACACCATCTCCTAAAGGCCCTGGTTGCTCTCGCCTCTTGGTACATTCTGAACCCAGAATGGGGGCTCTGCATAAGTGACAGACATGTAGACAAGAACAGGCACTAGTCCTATTGCATACCCCCCCCCCCCCATGTCTAGCCCTTGAAAAAGAGTGGGATATTGCAGCAGGGTTACCTTGAACAGTAGGTCAAGAGATTTTGGGACCCAGATGGAACCACTAATGCATATCAATGACTCTGAATGACAACAATGGGAAACCATCCATCTTCCTACGATAACCCATACTGTACTTGTGCCATGCCCCCTCCTTGTAGCATCTATGTATCTTTTCGATAGTATCCATATATTTTAAAATGACTAAACCTGAGTATCCCACTTTTTACGATAACACAACGCCAGTATGCAGAAATATTCGTCATAAACATCTGGACACGTAACCCTCTTGGGTCAGGTACTCCCCTCCGCCACCTCTTTTAGCCTATAAGCCTCAACTGACAGCACAAAAATTTTAACATAGCGGCCACCTTGAATTTTTTTTAATGACCTTATGACCTTGCCTTGCTTTTTAAATAGGCATGTAAAGACTGTACCATATACAGAATTGTATCACCTTGTATTGCTACCTTCCTGGCCACTACCAAACTAGTACACTCACCCTGGTGCACTGAGGACTGCAAGCCTGGGGGAGCTCCCCAACCTTTGTCATTTGCAGCTGATGAGCCCTGGGCCACCTGAATGTTCTACCTGTTTGTCTGGATGCAGAAGAGCCACCCATAGCCTTTTGTGAAGATAATAACAAAAGAGAAGTAACTGGGCACTGGGCCAGGGCCTGATCACTTAGAGACCCCCAGACACACCATTCCAACTTGCACTGCAATTCCACCATGCACCACCATTTCTAAACCCTCTTTTGCATTTCTCACTTAATCAGCCTCCACATCCAAAGCTAGTCCCTGATCCACCACACTCTTCTGATAAAAACTAGATCCACTATGAACAGGGTGGTCCCCCCTGGTAGTGGAGGGGGCAGCCACCATATTGGAGACTGGCGGAGTGGCAGAGAGGGGCCCTGCTCAGGAAGGGGACTATGCCTAGCAGGGAGATGATAAGTAAAGGAGGGAGGGATTAACTACCACCTCAGGGGTCAAAGTAACGAGGGGGGGGGGGGGGCTACTAGGGCTATGCATTGGAACAGGTTGGGAAGTCAATACTCATCTGTTCTTTTGAAGCAGACTGATGTGGAGCAGGAAAAGAATCCCTGAAATGATGAGGAGACAAAGAAAACCTGTGAGATCTATCCATGCCCTTCAGTACTGCAACAACTTCACAGCAAAGAAGCTCCATGGCTTCCTGAAGAGACAAGAGGGCCTGATTTAGCCCTACACTTCCATTATCCCTGCTGTAAAGGGCAAGATCAGCACCACTATAACTATTACAGACGAATTAAAGGGAACACTGAACTCAAAACAGAATCCCCCTAAAATGTTTAATTAAAAGCAGAATAAAATGCAGTTACATTATTTGTGCATTTTGTTTGCTTTTGCTGTTATTTGCTGCTAATTTCCCCTTTTTTCCTCACAAGAGCTGCTGGTGCAATGCTGAATACGTAGAGCGTATTGCTCTCCGCATTCATCGATGTCTGTCGGACCTGATCCGCACTATCGGATCAGGTCCGACAGACATATGATAAATAGGCCTCCTAGTGTTCCTTAGATATAGACCATATAAGAGGGATATTTTTGACTTTCTGAACTGTTGGAATTCTAGAGTAATAACCTCATTAATTGAATATTTATGGCATAAAACATAGAAAACCATTGAGTAGGGTATGTGCATTCAATGGTTGGTCTGGGGGCTAGTACTCACTTCCGGACATTATTGTAGCCCCCTCACCTCACTGATGCCAGTCAACCTAAATCTTGTGCCCTGATATGTAGTCTATCAATACATTTGCTCCCCAGATTTTACAGCTTAGATCCAAACCAAAGGGTTAAATACAAGCGGCAAATTCTACTTTTAAAACTGCCCAGCATCTTGGCATCTGCTTGAAGCTGTTCACAGTTTGAGAATATTTTCCAGCACTTCTCCCAAACACATTTACAGCACTTGCCAAACCTGAGATATGCAACCACAAATGTTTATTAAGTGTTGTTAACCCTTTTAGTGCCAACGCGGACAGAGCCCTGTTACCCAGCTGATTAATGCACAGCTGCTCATCTCTGTCCTGGTGTCACCAGCAATGACAGGGTTAAGACGATTCCCTACAAACTGTTGGGGTTAATTGCAGAAAAAGTAAACATTTCACATTTCCAGCAGCAGTTTCTCTCAAATGGATGTAATTAAGGAACCGGCCCTTTCACGGTGGATAAATTGGTGTTTAAAACTTCAAAGTTTTCTTCTGCTGGTTGCAAAGCATTGAGCTGCACTTAATAGAATAACGTCAAAAGTGACACTGTGGGTCAGACTGACTCTCCCACTGGGGACTGTGTAGAGGCTGGAAGACGGCGTATTGGGCTCCTTCCTAGCAGGCTCTGTACTCTCCGTCTCATGTTCTTGTCATTCCGCTGTCGGTGCCTTGACAAGGAAAAAATCTCAACTGGTAATTATCTTGTACTGGGATCCCAAGATGATTGCAGCATTCGAGTGTCTGGTCAGGACCCTGCCTCCTGCGCTCTTTCCTTGCAGGAGAAGCAGTCTGCTGCTAATTAAGTCTGTAGGTGCAGTCCGAGCTAGTGGGGGGAACGGCTGCTAGAGACATATGTGAGACACGGTGTAACCCTCTCATACTGAGAGTGCTACGAAGCATCACATTAATGCACAGCTATGGAGAATTGTACAAAAACATATAATATTAGTGGTGATCTGAAGCAGTGGCAGCTCATTGCTTGTCGTACACATGAACTGAACAACATCAGTTTATACATAGCGGCTTCAGAACTATGTAGGTACTTATGGTTACATATAGAGAGCTCCCCTCCAGTTACCCACGAGCACGCACCAGTAGGGGATAAATGTCACAAAAATAAACCGGTTCCTTATTGGTGCTAGCAATGTCAGAGGATCATGTCATTAAAGGGACATGAAACCCAAACATTTTCTTTCATGATTCAGATAGAGAATACAATTTTGAACAACTTTCCAATTTACTTCTATTATTTAATTTGCTTTCTTCTCTTGTTATCCTTAGCTGAAATGTTTATCTAGGCAAGCTCAGGAACAGCAAATAACCTAGGTTCTAGCTGCTGATTGGTTGCTGCATATATATCGATTGTGATTGGCTCTCCCATTTGTTGTTGCTGCTCCTTCAACAAATGATACCAAGAGAATGAAACAAATTAGATAATAGAAGTAAATTAGAAAGTTGTTTAAAATTGTATTCTCTATCCAAATCATGAAAGAAAAATGTTGGGTTTCATGTCCCTTTAAACAACAAGGGCTAGATTACAAGTGGAGTGCTAATTTAACGTGCACGTTAAATAACCAGCCATTACAAGTAGATGGTTAATGCTACCTTGAGCTCCCGGTAGCAATTAACACTCCGAAAATGAACCAGATCATACAGCAGATCATGTCCGCCAGACATTGATAAATCTGCCCCATAGTCTATAAAACTATGGGAGCTGCCATGTGTTGCTGTGGCCAATTAGGGACAGTTATAAATAGGTCACTAGAGTGTGCAGCCAAAGGCTGTGTGTTATATAACAGTTTTCTGCACTTCCATTTCTAACAGGAACTGGAAACTCACAATTTTTAGAATGGAATTACAGTAAAAGGGGACAAAATAAATAATAAGTATATTGCAGACTTTTTTTTTTACATATATATTCTATTTATCTTTTTATATTACCATTTAAACGTGTTAAATGTCCCTGTAAGCTCAAATTATTTCTATCCAGCACATTAAAAAGCACAGATTAAGCATGTTAACATAGTTTTATAGCATGTCAGCATATCAAGTTGAAGGTTTTTATTTAGATTTTTAAACTAGCAGGAAGTGCAGGTTTGTGCGCAACATGTCAGTGAGGTAGAAGTTCACTTGCTGATGCAGAAACCTCTTACAGCTCTAATGGAGAAGAGTGACTCCCAAATCCATCCAAGAAACAAATAAAAATGTTGTTATGATCTTGTTTAGATGCAACAAGAAAGACTTTCTATCTGGTTCTGGTCTGGTTCAGATAAAGCTGGAGACACAAAGATTTTAATAGTTACAATTTCCCTCTATTTTAGGATTCAATAATAACGTTTTAGAAAAAATACTGATATTAAAGTGTTATATTGTGAGGGTCCCAGGTTCTAGTACTAGCAGGGTGACCTCAGGTCAAAGTGATCAACAAACTAAGTGCTGTCACCTCGCATAACCACTATTATTAATCAACGGACGCTAATCAGTTGAGTTTCAGCCATTCAGCACACTAGGGTATAATCTGTATTGTGGCATAACATAAATATGTGGGTTCTTTGCATATAGGCAGTGTAGGGCACAATTGGGCCTGGAGCAAGCTAAGGGTTAAGGCTGTAGGGAGAGATAGGAGAAGAGGGCTGGCTAGGGACGTTAGTGGCAACAATGTTGCATAGAGGGGAAGAGCCCACTACTCACCTTAAAAGTGGGGAATTTCAGCTTCCTGGCCCTCTTCTTCCTGGAATCCGGTGCAGACGAGTTCTTTTTGTTATTGTTCAGGGTAATTCTCAATTTCTTTGAACAATGCAGCGATCCAGACATTCCAAACTCCCTCCACAGCGTTTCCACGAGTTGGTGTTCAGGAAGCCTGTATCTGAAAAGCAGGAAAAACAGATAAGTGCACTAGATACTATTGAGGAGCTAGATGATATCATACCACCTACACAATACACTCAAGAGACTAGGCCTCGTGCTACTACAAAGCAGATCAGGCACATAGTTAGTAGGGCTGATATACATATCCCTAGTGATGGAGATCATCCGGCCTATGCACCAGTAGCAATGGCTAGGCCTGATGAGTCATCGGCCTATCTCCAAGCTCAAGGCCAGCTGCCTTTAGAGCAAACAATCACTAGGCCTCAAGTTCTTATCCCCCCTTTGGTCAGACCACATGGTCATGATATTACACAGGCTTTGGCCTACTCGGAGGGCCTGGCCTCTCCTGTTTCAAGGCCTACCCCAGATAGGTCCCCAGCTACCAGCCTCGCATTTGCTACTTTGGCCCAGGCTGCTACTCCACAGGCCCATACTGATAGTCAGGCTGCGGCCTCTCAGCCGGCCCGCGTGTTAACCCCAGGGCCTTTCCCCATGATACAGATACAGGCCCATCTAGGTAGCCCTTCGGCCTTTCCGGTAGGCCACAATTTGCCCCCAGGGCCTGATGCCCGTACTACAGCTAGCCCTTTGGCCTTGCCGGTGGGCCACAATTTGCCCCCAGGGCCTGATGCCCGTACTACAGCTAGCGACGCCTTGGCCTCACCCCTAGGCCGCACGGCGCCCTCAGGGCCCGGTTTGGGCCTAGCTAGCAATTAAGGCCTAGGTTGCAGCCTACATACTCCAGATGCCCATTCCGGCGGATCCTCACTGCCCCCACTTGCCGGTATGCCCCCATTTGCAGCCCCCAGCCACCCGGCAATCTTACCTGAAGCGGCGGTCTCTTCTTTGTTCGCCGCGATACCTCCGTCAGCTGCTTCGGCTGTCTCGTCGTTCCTGGCGTCCATCGTGCCGGCGATGTCATCTTCGGGTCCTTAAACTTCTGGTTACGCGTCCGTCGGGCAGAACAGCGTCGGGAGCAGCAGGGAGCGGTCGCATCATCTTCAGATCGGAGCAGGTGAGCGCCAAAAGAGGATGTCGACCAGGGGAGGGCTAGTAGGCCGCAAGGGAGCTCAAGTGCGGCAGCGGAAATTAGGCTCTAAAGGTCTTGGCAGGTCAGCGGCAGCAGGCAGGGGGTCTCTTGGGGGCGACAGGTGCCTTAGGTTTGCTACAGGGTCCGGCAATGCAATTAATAGAGGCCTTAAGAGACGGAGAGGCGTTACCTCTCGGGGCAATATGTTAACCCCTTTGGGCAGAGGACTGATATTGAGTCCTAACTCGCAGGGGCATGATGCAAGGGGGCAAATAAGCGGGCAAATCAGTGCTATGCCATCACACCCACAAAGGCAATTAGGCCCGATGCATACGCACGCCCAAGTTCTCATAAGCGCAGCTCAGGCTCAAGGGCATGCTAATGCCATGCTGGGACAAGTTCAAAGGCATATTCAAATATATAGTAGCGCAGTTACTAACACGCTGAACGCAGCATTACAGCCAGCCAGAAAGAGTGTCAATATTCACAGTATGAATGTGTCATCTGGTTCGAATGTGGATGGTTCAGATATGAATGTCTCATCAGGTACCTATGCTAACGAGTTGGGTGCCAATGTATCTGCACCATTGCAAGTGCAAACTAGGCCTGTGAATACTGTTCATGAAAGAGTGATTAGTGATTCGGTCAGGGCCACTAACAACCAACACACAGCAGGGGGAGTCAGTGTGTCTGGGGGTGATTCAGGTGCTGGGTGCGTAAGCGCGAGTGCTCAGAATGTGTCAGGCTTGGGGGCTACTAACTCTCCCTTTACCGGTGTCCGTAGTGCTCGCGACCTCTTCTCTCTATTACAGAATGCAGTGCAGACGGAGTCGCAGCAGCTTGACATGCCTGGGACCTCGGTCGCTTCAGCAGCTCCTCAGGAGCAGGCAGGAACATCCATGCAGCAGGATATACCTACTACTTCCAACCAGCAGGAAGGTGGTCCTATGCCTGGTCCGTCGGCTTCACATCTGGAATTACAGGACAATGCAGTGGCTCTTCCCGGTAAGTCCACCACATTTACGCACGACCGACATGACCTAGATGACTCGTCCCTTTAAGACTCTGAATGTGACAGTGACACCTCATTGGGGCTGAGGGGTAAGGGTCAGAAGCGCATGTTCGCAATGGTTAAGAGAATGTTGCAGGCACTACAGTCAGGTTCAGTTAGGAACACAACTCAGACGCAGCTGGCGATAGCTCCACCTGAACCCATGCAAGACAGCAGTTCCCCAGCTGAACAGCGCCTGCCAGTCAATCTAGTCTCAGAAAGGAAAGTTGCCCTGCATGGTGATTCCTTACCATCTTACACTCCCTCTTTGCACGGCCATTTAAAACCAAAAACTATTAGAAAGATACAGCAGGGCAAATATGTTAACATTTTTTAATTATCGGCTGAAGCTTGTAGACAGAGGGAGAAAAGTGCAGATGGCACCGGGCCTAAAAGGTTCAAGCGCCCGGAAACATTTGAAGAGTGGTTAATATGTTTTAGGGTTTTTGCCTCGTGCTATTTAGAAAAATACCCTAGCCAGTGTCATGCCATTCTTAAATATAATGACAACATACACTGGATCCAGAGGAAGTTTGGCGAAGGGGCATGGAGAGAATATGATGCCGAATTTAGGCAGAAGATGGCTGGTAACCCAGTTCTCACCTTCGATACCACTGATACGCATCTTTGGCAACGCCTTGGCTCTCATGGGTGTCCCTCCTCCGCCAACAACTCTGGTAATCAGTCCTTTCGCGCTTCCAAAGCGAAGCGCAGGGGGGTACCTGCTGGGCATTTCAGGACAATAAATGTGACAGAGGTAACTCATGCGCATTTAGACACGTGTGCAGATACTGTAGTGGATCCCATGCTGGGCTTAATTGTGCCAAAAAACGGGACTTTGCGTCTGGCAGAGCACAAAACAAGCTTGCTCTTGTTCCTAAGAGCGCCAACGCCAGTGAGGGTGCACGCTCTTGAGCCTTGGCTCAGGGTGTACCCAGACTCACAAGCAGCATCTCTGCTTTTCAACGGCTTTACTGCTGGTTTTCATATACCAGTAACGAAGGCTATTGAGGGCTTTAGATGCTACCGCAATCTTAAATTAGCGTATCAATACCCGAAGGTGGTCAGGGAAAAGCTGAAAAAGGAAATCTCCTTGGGCCGTGTCATAGGTCCTTTTCCTTCCCCCCCCCTTGTAAAATATGGTAATATCACCTTTAGGTGTGGTACCTAAGAAAGAATTGGGCAAATTTCGTCTAATACAGCATCTCTCACATCCTAGAGGCTATTCAGTCAATGATGCGATTGACCCAGAGCTTAGCTCTGTGCGTTATCAATCTTTTGATAGTGCAGTGGAATTAGTATGTAAGATGGGACCAGGTGCCTTGTTGGCAAAATTGGACATTGAATCCACCTTTCGTTTGTTGCCCTTGAATCCTTCATCATTTCATTTGATGGGTTGCAAGTTTGAAGGGGGTTTCTATGTGGACAGGTGTCTGCCTATGGGCTGCGCCATCTCTTGCGCATTGTTTGAAACCTTCAGTACATTCTTGCACTGGGTATTAGTTCAGCAGGCGGCCACTGATCACATAGCACACTACCTCGATGATTTCCTCTTAGTAGGAAGGCCGGGCACTGACGAATGCCAGCAACTAATGGAGTCTATGAGGACACTGATGTTGCAATTTGGTGTCCCCTTAGCGGAGGACAAGTCTGAAGGCCCAGGTACTTGCATCACATTTTTGGGTATCGAAATTGATACCATAGACAAGCTCTGTAGGCTGCCCACTGGTAAAGTCCAGAATATGCTTGAGGCGGTTAAAGCGGCCGTTTCTAAGGTGACGATTACACTTACACAGTTACAGTCACTGCTGGGCCTCCTTAATTTTGCGGATAGAGTTATCCCGATGGGGAGGGTCTTTAATCGCAGATTAGAGGCTAAGCTAAAGGGCAAAGTTAGGCCATCTGAAAAAATATGGGTTACTGAGGGTATGAGAGCTGATCTGCAGATCTGGAAAACTTTTCTCCAGCGTTTCAGTGCGATTCGATTATGGTGATCTGAACCCATTTCTAGTCAGCTGTTGCACTTATTTACTGATGCAGCAGGATCCAAGGGGTACGGAGCATATTTCAAGGGTCAGTGGAGTGCGGGGCCATGGCCGGCAGACTGGAAATCTAGGGGCCTAACCCGAAATCTTACCCTTTTAGAGCCCTATTGTTTTGGCTATCGAGCTTTGGGGAACGCAATTTGCAAACACGACGGTTAATTTCTGGACAGATAATCTCAGCGTTGTGCACGCTGTCAACAGTCTTTCGGCCACATCTGCGGCTGTGGTTTGTTTGTTGCGGCATCTGGTATTACGCTGTCTAGAACCTAACATCCAGTTTCAGAATTTTGGCTCCTCAGGCTGCAGCTGAAGGCTTACCTTGTCCTGGTTTCCTTTGGCAGCTCCTCCGTCCTGGATATCCCTGCTCCCTTTAGTGCAGGTGTCACTAGCCCCTAACACATGGCACTCCTACGTGAGACTTTGGCATGAATGGGAAGAGTTTTGCTGTCGTCAGAATGTGGAGGCTGCTGAGGCGTCACAAGTCACACTTTGTGACTGGCTGGTGAGTGTTTGCATGCGGGCGCCCGCCAGGGAGCTGTTCACTCTCGCTTAGCGGCTTTATCATTTTTCTACCGCATGCTCGCTTTCCAAATTTGTGCGTCAAGTTGTTAAAGGTTGGGGCAAGCTGCAACCACAACAAAAGGACTCTAGAGAGCCCATCACGCACGACCGGCTTGAGCGGCTGGTGGAAGCGTTGCCGCATGTCTGCTCTACTCATTATGAGTTTTTATTATTCAGAGCCGTGTTTGCATTAGCCTATTCGGCAGCACTCCGGATAAGCAAACATTGCATTAGCCTATTCGGCAGCACTCCTGATAAGTGAACTTGTGGCGCCGTCCAAGTCTAGTACGGACAAGGGCAGGCAATTTTCGCCACATAAGGGCCGCCCCAGATTCGCTTTTAGTTTATTTGCCAAGATCAAAGACAGATCAAGACGGCAAAGGTTCCTGGATCCCTATATCAAAATCGGAAGGGCAATGCTGCCCGGTACTTGCAATTAACCAGTTTCTAGAGCATAGACCACTAGAACAGGGCCCCCTTTTAATTCACACCAACGGAACTTCCCTCTCATTGTTCCAGTTTCATAGAATTCTAGCTAGGGCGGCCTCTCATGCAGGTTTTGATGTGTCTAAAATAGTCCCCCATTCATTTCGTATAGGGGCTGCTACTAATGCCGCTTTGCGGGGTTCTTCCGCTGACGCCATCTGCCGGCTGGGCAGATAGCGTTCCAATAAGTTTAAGAGTTATATTTGACCTGTTGTTGAGTAATTTGTTTCATTTGCTAACTCCATGTGTCTTTGCAGGAACTTCCAGCGGCGCCAAGAGGATTTGGATCGTGGGGCACTCCTACGTGCATTGGGCCTCCATTCGTAGTTCAGCCCTTCTGGGGGGGGGGCAGAATTTGGGCTTTCCTTCCACCCTAGTGTCAGTAAGATGGTTAGGGGAGAGAGGGTTGTGTTGGCCCGCACTTCTATCACGTATATCGGAGGCCCTAGTACGCTGGGGTAAACCTTATGTGATAATTATCCACTTAGGAGGCAATGATTTGGGCGCCATTCCGGTCTTGGAACTGATTAAAATCATGCAGGCAGACATTGCTTGGATCTGGGCTCGGATACCGAAGGTGTTGGTCGGTTGGTCCAACATAATTCCAAGACTGGAGTGGCATCACATGTCTAGCCATAGCGCTGCTTATAAGGTTAGGAAAAATATAAATTGCTCAGTTGGCAGAACCGTCAAAATGGGGGATTCATAGTCAGACATGAATCCATTACGGCCGACAAGGTGCACTTTTATAGGAAGGATAGGGTACATTTAGAGACCGTTGCCCTAGATATCTTTATAAAAGACATTCGTAGGGCCATAGCAACCCTCCTTTAAGTCTTTTTGGGATTATATGTTTGGTGGCGGAGCAGTTATCATCACGATGCTATCTGGTGGTGGGAGGTAGCGGCCCTGTTGCGCTGAAAGGGTGAACGGGGGGAGTGATGACCAATCTAAAAGTGAGAGGGGTGGATAGCCTCAAGTGCACGTGAGGTGCCCCTCCTTCCCCTTGCGGGTGGGTCACGTGATCTCATTAACCCCTTAGTAGCAATTTTTTCATGAGCAGAGGTCCCGCTCTGCTGCAGATTCCGTTTGGGCCGCTTACCTTCTGCAGTGCTGGGTTTGTCATTATAGCATTCGTTATAGCCGCCATCATATCCCTTGTCGGTTCAATAGTTAGTTATTTATTTAATAAATATTTAACCTATGACGGTTAAAAATTTACCCACAAAAAGTTGTTGTGTTTTTATTTATAGAAGTAAGTTGTTAAATGTACCATCTCTGCGGCTAGCGACTGTTAGGCATTTAATCCCTTAAGGCAGTGTAGGGCACAATTGGGCTTGGAGCAAGCTAAGGGTTAAGGCCGTAGGGAGAGATAAGAGAAGAGGGCTGGCTAGGGAGGTTAGTGGCAGCAATGTTGCATAGAGGGGAGGAGCCCACTACTCACCTTAAAAGTGGGGAATTTCAGCTTGCTGGTCCTCTTCTTCTTGGAATCCGGTGCAGACAAGTTCTTTCCCCTCCCTCCCTTCCCTATTAATACATGATGGCTTCCAAATTTAAATTTAATGTACTAGGCACTAGGTATGCCTTCTCAGTAGCCACATAGTAAATTGGGCATTTCCAAATTTAATTTACCATAATCGGCGCTGGGTATGCCTACTCAGGCTAACTTAGTTAGCCACACCAGTAATTAGGCGTCTACCATATTCTGTCTACCTGGTTTGTAGCGGCTGAGTAGCAGATGCCCTTCCTGGGGGGTATTCCTGATTTGCACCTTCACGGCGGGAGGTAGCGGCCCTGTTGCGCTGAAAGGGTGAACGGGGGGAGTGATGACCAATCTAAAAGTGAGATGGGTGGATAGCCTCAAGTGCATGTGAGGTGCCCCTCCTTCCCCTTGCGAGTGGGTCACGTGATTTCATTAATTGTGATTGTGAGGTTGCGCTCAAATAAGTGTCGCTCTGTTAAAATAAGCACAAATTTGTTTGCACAACTTGCAGTAATTTACGCTTGTGCTATGAGAAGTGTTGAGCGGTAATGTTCTCTCGTATTACAAATTAAAAGTAAATGCGATTGCGCAAATGCAATCGCATTTACCGCTCATTTTTTTTTTGTCCGGAGGAAACAGTTGCATTAAACTACACTATGAACCCCTAAAATGCTAGCCCCCCACATGGCAAAGTTACGTTCTACACACTATTAACCCTTAAACCGCCATCCCCACGTGGCAAAGTAACTTTCTACACTATTAACCCCTAAGCCATCAGCACCCTACATAAAAAAATCTGCACTACATTATTAACCGCTAAACCGCCAGCCCCCCACATCGTAAAGTCTCCTCTACACTATTGACCATTAAAACGCCAGCCCCCAACAAAAAGTAACCCACTAACATCTAAATCCCCTAATCTAACACCCCCTAAATTAACCCAAAATAGACTAACCCTACTTTTGCGAAAAAAAACCTCCATAACTACATTTAAAAAAATAACACCTGGAAAAGAAATCTAACCTTACCCTTAAAAAAAGACAAAGCCTACCAGGCTGCACTATACATTCTATAACTGTCTCTGTCTATGCCCAGGCTGCATTATACAACCTATAACTGACTCTGTCTGTGCCCAGGCTGCACTATACGTCCTATAACTGGCTCTGGCTGTGCCCAGGCTGCATTATACATCCTATAACTGGCTCTGTCTGTGCCCAGGCTGCATTATACATCCTAAAACTGGCTCTGTCTGTGCGCAGGCTGCATTATACATCCTATAACTGACTCTGTCTGTGCCCAGGCTGCACTATACATCCTATAACTGGCTCTGTCTGTGCCCAGGCTGCATTATACAACCTAAAACTGGCTCTGTCTGTGCCCAGGCTGAATTATACATCCTATAACTGACTCTGTCTGTGCCCAGGCTGCACTATACATCCTATAACTGGCTCTGTCTGTGCCCAGGTGGCATTATACATCCTATAACTGGCTCTGTCTGTGCGCAGGCTGCATTATACATCCTATAACTGGCTCTGTCTGTGCGCAGGCTGCATTATACATCCTATAACTGACTCTGTCTGTGCCCAGGCTGCATTATACATCTTATAACTGACTCTGTCTGTGCCCAGGCTGCACTATACATCCTATAACTGGCTCTGTCTGTGCCCAGGCTGCATTATACAACCTAAAACTGGCTCTGTCTGTGCCCAGGCTGCATTATACATCCTATAACTGACTCTGTCTGTGCCCAGGCTGCACTATACATCCTATAACTGGCTCTGTCTGTGCCCAGGCAGCATTATACATCCTATAACTGGCTCTGTCTGTGCGCAGGCTGCATTATACATCCTATAACTGGCTCTGTCTGTGCGCAGGCTGCATTATACATCCTATAACTGGCTCTGTCTGTGCCCAGGCTGCATTATACATCTTATAACTGACTCTGTCTGTGCCCAGGCTGCACTATACATCCTATAACTGGCTCTGTCTGTGCCCAGGCTGCATTATACAACCTAAAACTGGCTCTGTCTGTGCCCAGGCTGCATTATACATCCTATAACTGACTCTGTCTGTGCCCAGGCTGCACTATACAGCCTATAACTGGCTCTGTCTGTGCCCAGGCTGCATTATACATCCTATAACTGGCTCTGTCTGTGCGCAGGCTGCATTATACATCCTATAACTGACTCTGTATGTGCCCAGGCTGCATTATACATCCTATAACTGGCTCTGTCTGTGCGCAGGCTGCATTATACATCCTATAACTGGCTCTGTCTGTGCCCAGGCTGCATTATACAACCTAAAACTGGCTCTGTCTGTGCCCAGGCTGCATTATACATCCTATAACTGACTCTGTCTGTGCCCAGGCTGCACTATACATCCTATAACTGGCTCTGTCTGTGCCCAGGCTGCATTATACATCCTATAACTGACTCTGTATGTGCCCAGGCTGCATTATACATCCTATAACTGGCTCTGTCTGTGCCCAGGCTGCATTATACATCCTATAACTGACTCTGTATGTGCCCAGGCTGCATTATACATCCTATAACTGGCTCTGTCTGTGCGCAGGCTGCATTATACAACCTATAACTGGCTCTGTCTGTGCCCAGGCTGCATTATACAACCTATAACTGGCTCTGTCTGTGCCCAGGCTGCATTATACAACCTATAACTGGCTCTGTCTATGCCCAGGCGGCATTATACAGAGCTTGATAAACTCCATTTTGCCATACCATACTATGTGGAAAGTGCTTGATTAGAGACAATTTCCTCCTACAACAAGACAATGACCCAAAGCCCAGCTCCAAACTATGCAAGAACTATTTAGGAAAGAAGCAGTCAGCTGGTATTCTGTCTTTAAAGGAGTGGCCAGCACAGTCACCAAATCTCAACCCTATTGAGCTGTTGTGGGAGCATTGACCGTATGGTACATAAGAAGTGCCAATCAAGCCAGTACAACTAGTGGGAGGTGCTTCAGGAAGCATGGGGTGAAATCTATTCAGATTATCTCAACAAAATGACAACTAGATGCCAAAGGTCTGCAAGGCTTTAATTGCTGTACATGGAGGATTCTTTGACGAAAACAAAGTTTGAAAGACACAATTATTATTTCACTTAAAATTCATTATTTCTAACCTTTTCAATGACTATATTACCTATTCATACTCATTTCATGTATGTTTTCATGGAAAATAAGGAAATATGTGATATATTTGTAAAGGCAGCCCTGAATGTAGAGTATAGGAAGTAAGGGCTTTTGACCCCAGGGAAGGCAGAATGCAACATCGTATAGTGTTGTGAGATGTGGGGGAGGTGTTGTTGATAAGGGTATTTAAGAAGAGGTTTCAGGAAGTGAAGACCTCTTCATTCTGGACCAGCAAGTTGGAAGAAGCTTGGAAGGAGCTTGCTATTACAAGTTGCCTGTCAGAGGAGATTAGTGGTGTTGGTGTGCGTAGTGATTACCTGATGGACCCCTTACAGGATCTGTTGACGGCGGCAGCAGCCCTTTCCAAGGAGCGTGGGGCTGCGTGGCTGCTGGAACAACTTCGGGGGGCAGGGGCCCTCCCGGATCAGGTGGCTGTTGAGGATCCGCCTGCAGCTTCATACAGGCCTCAGAGGCGGTTGAGGGCTCCGGTGCATTTGAGTCCTGAAACATCCGGCCGGAGGTTGTGGGGCGGACAGGGTCCGGCTCCTAGGTCGTCCGGAGGCAAGAGAGGTGCGGCAGCTGGGAGGTCGCGTGCGACTGCACAGCGGGGTCGGGTGGTAGGCCCTGAGCCTAGCATAGTTCCGGTGGTGGCTGTGGCCCAGGTGCCGGTGACATCAGGGGGGAGCTGCGCGAGGATCCGGAGCAGTGTATTACGGCGGCTGGGGAGCTGCTGCAGGTAAGGCTCCTGAGCTATCGATGTTATGGGGCATGTTGTGGGGGGATATTTGGAAGGGGGGGCTGTGTCTGTAAGGCAGGATAATTGGGGTAGACTTAGCTGGGAGACAAGGTAAGGCGTCCTTGGTTGTATGGGGCTGCTTGAACGGAGGTGCTGATCCGGAATTGGGGCATAGTTTTGGCAGCAAAGGATATGTTGGGGAGCAGGTTAAGGGGGTCTTAGCATGTACGGTGTGTTGGGCATGGGTACAGGGGTTTTGGGAGAAGCAGTAGTCTGTTGAGCCATGTTTTATTAGGGTTTAGTTGTGGGATACCTCAGTTAGTAGCAGTGCTGTTCACATTCAGTGCTAGCAACCACACATCATAGCTTTAGGGTTATTTTAATTCACCAGTCCCTGTTAAGCGTTGTCCTGTTGGTCAGCCTTGCCCTTTAGGTCATATATATGGGCCCTAGTATATTCCTGGTCGTTTATATGTGACCAGGTTGCCCCCCCCACCCTTCCTCCCTCTCCTGGGTAGTGAGTGTGTTTTGTGGTTTGAATCACATGCATGAGTGTTGGGGGCTCTGGGATCCTTTGGGGTATGTCTGTGTGAAGGAGGACATTGGGGAGGTTATTGGTTCTGGTAAGCGTGAGTGTGGTATTGTGGTTCCTATTCACACGTGGGTGAGTGCCTTTTAGGGAGATCATGCGGGGTTTAGGCGTTGGGTTGGTTTGTGATTTGGAGATGGGTTTGTGGGTTTTGGTTTATATATTTTCTTTTGCAGAGGTGGAGCAGGTTGGGGCTAATAGATGGGGTGCTGCTGTACAGCTGTCTGGGAGTGCTGGGGATGGTGTGTCACAGGATGGGGATTCCATTGTGCTGGAGGACATGGACAGTGACTTTGATGAAGCGGAGCCGGTGGCTGGGAAGTTGTCAGGACCTGTTACAACTGGTCAGGTGGGGGAGTTTGACGCCTTGACGCAGTTATTAAGTTGTTTAACCCCGCAAGTGCAAAGGCAAAGGGGACAGCAGATGGACAATGTTGGGCTGCGGGGGGTTGAGGGAAATTTGCCGAGGGATGGTCGCAGCTGCAGTCATGGGGATCTGGGTTTTATGGGGTCTGCTGTCTCTTTGTCTTTTCAGGAGCCTACTGCCTCCCGTGAAAGAGGGAGGGCAGCGGCGAGTGCTGGAGCTGCTTCACGGCACGGGAGATCGCGGTCTCCTGTGGCTTGGCGGGAAGGCATGATGGCAGAGGTTCACCTACTTGGGGCAGAGTGGACAGGAGTCCTAGAGGCAGGAGCAGGGAACGGCGGCAGCCTATTTCTTCAAGAAGGGCTTCACCGCCTCGGAGGCAGAGGTCTCCTTTGTCCAGGAGAGACCGGGTGGCAAGAGATGGAGTTTCTTCTTCACGGCCTGCTCAGGAGAGCACGTCAGGACCGGTGACGACACCTCAGTTGGCAGGTTAGGTGGTCTCAAGGGGTGGGGTGGACTTGTCTAATGTTTCAGTGACTGTGGGTACAGGGGATTTGTTGCAAGGTTTGAAGGATTTAATTGTTTCGTTTGAGAGTTGAATGTCTGGTGGTAGTGGGATGGGTGCCCAAGTGGCACAAGCATGGGCTGGTCAGGTTAGTGGTGCAAGGATGGTTGGAGAAGTGCAGCCGGGGGTAGGGCCTATCTCAAGTATAGGTCAAAGGGTGGAGCGGGTGGACCCTGCTGTGGGCAGGCCCACTTCCACTACCGTGGGGGCGCCTTTGGGTGGTGGAGTTCTGAAAGTGTCAGAGGAGGCTTTTAGGCGTCCTTGTCTGTGTTCCATTGGTCCACTAGGGTTGCATTTGGCGCAGGAGGTAAAAGACAAGGTTTGGAAGCGGGAATTCCTGGAGATATTATCTTTGTTACCTGTAGATCAGTTTGTTGAGGTTAAGGAGGATTCAAAGGGGGACACGGGTAAGAAGGAGGAAGAGGAGAGGAAGAAGCGTTATAGGAAACTGCCAAAAACATTTGGTAATTGGTCTAGGGCATTTTGCATCTTGGCCAGTGTGATTACTGAGAAATTCCCGGAACAGGGTTCTGCTCTGTTCTGTTACTTGGATGAAATCTCGTCAGCTTACTGCTCCTATGGGGGGTTGGCCTGGTGGCGTTATGACGAGCAATTCTGGCAGCACATTGCAGTTCGTCCAAGTATGCGTTGGGATGATAGGGATATGGGCATATGGCTCGAGATCATGACACCTTTGAGATCGGGGCAGTCCTTTCGAGTCTGGGTGGGGGCACCGGTGCCGGTACCGCTGTCTCAATGCGCAAAGGTCTGTGCTTTCAATTTAATGAGAGCCAATGTCGATTTGGGGCGTCCTGTAAATATAAACATGAGTGCTCGGGCTGTGGAGGTTTGCACTCTTTCACAAATGTTTTAAAAAGGGCAGATCAGGGGTCAGAACAGGAGAGTTGGCTGTTTCAGGGCAAGACGCCGGTGAACATGGTAAAGATGGTGCCTTGGCTAAGGCAATACGCTAAGATACGGGAAAAGCGAAGGATGCAGAATTGTTGTTGTCTGGGTTTAGTTCCGGGTTTCGGATTCTGTTTATGGAGATGGCGGGTTTGCAGGTTTCTAAGAATTTTATTTCGGCTAGGGAACATCCGGGTATTGTGAGGGAAAAGTTGTTGAAGGAAGTGGCTTTGGGTAGAATGGCGGGCCCCTTTCATGCGTTGCCGTTGAAGAACTTAAGAGTGTCTCCTTTGGGAGTTGTGCCTAAAAAGGTGCCCTGTCAATTCCGCTTGATACACCATCTATCTTATCCAAAGGGGGTTTCCATCAATGATGGTATTGATGTGGGTTTGTCAGCGGTTACCTATGCGTCATTTGATAGGGTGGTGGCTTTGGTTTGCGAGGCGGTGTGGGAGCTCTCATGGCTAAGGTGGATGTGGAGGCGGCTTTCCGCCTCCTTCCGGTACATCCCTCATGCCATCATCTGTTGGGGTGTTTTTTTGAGGAGGAGTATTTTGTGGACCTTTGCCTTCCTATGGGGTGCTCCATATCTTGTTCCTTCTTCGAGAAATTTAGCTGTTTCGTGGAATGGGTGGTTCGGCTGCGTTCAGGCTTGTTATCCATGGTCCATTATCTGGACGATTTCCTGTTTGTTGGCCCGGGAGATTCTGGGGTTTGTAAGGAACTGATGAGACATTTTGAGGAGGTGGTGGTTGAATTCGGGATCCCGATTGCTAGGGATAAGACTGAAGGTCCATGCATTTCCCTGAGTTTTCTGGGGATCCGTATTGACTCCTGCTTGTGGGAGTGTTCCCTGCCGTGGCAGAAGGTTGTGGATTTGGAAGCTGTGCTTCAAGGGGCTGGTGGGCGACAGAAATTAAAATTGCGTGAATTGCAATCCATTTTGGGGAAGCTTAATTTTGCTTGTAAAATCATTCCCATTGGGAGGGTTTTTTGCCGGAGATTGGCGTTGGCGACGGTCGGGATAAAAGAGCCCTTTCATCACATTCGGGTTACTAAGCAGCTTAGGGAGGACTTTCAGGTGTGGTTGAGTTTTTTTGCAGAGTTTCAATGGCCGGTTTTTGATCCAACAAGTAGGTTTCCATGAGACGGATGTTAACTTATTCACTGATGCGGCTGGGGCTCTGGGATTTGGGGCCTATTTAGGCGGCCGATGGTGTGCTGATTCATGGCCAACGTCATGGATTGAGGCAGGTTTAACAAAAAACTTGGTTTTCCTGGAACTGTTTCCATTGCTGGTGGCAATGTCCATCTGGGCTGACTTGCTCTGCGATCGGAGAGTCACTTTTCACTCTGATAACATGGGGGTGGTGATGGCTATTAATAACCTCTCGTCTTCTTCTCCTCCGGTGATTTATCTGCTGCGCTTGTTTGTTTTGGAGTGTTTGTGATGTAACGTGTTGTTCAGGGCTGTTTATGTTCCTGGGAGTAAGAATGACATTGCTGATGCTCTCTCCCGTTTTCAGTGGGAGCGGTTCAGGTCGTTGGCCCCAGAGGCTCTGAAGGAAGGGGAGCGTTGTCCTTTGGAACTGTGGAGAACGGCATTTCCGAAGTGATGAAATTGGTGAGGGGTGCGCTGGCAGACAGTACTTGGAGGGCGTATAGGCAGGTTTGGTTTGAGTGGCATGGTCATCTAGTACAGTGGGGGCTACAATTTTCAGTGCAAGGTTGGAGGGCAGCTTTGATATGCTGGGTGGCTATTTGGCATGAGGAGATGGTTTCAAGGGCATTGATTATGCGGCGGTTATCTGCCTTTTTTTTTTATTTGGCCTTTTTATGTCAATTACTGGGCTGGGATGATATTACAAAGTCTTTTGTGATTCGAATGGCAGGTAGGAGTCTGTGTAGGGGAAAAAGCGGAAGGATGGCAGGAGGCCGGTTGTTTTTGCAGTTCTTTTAAAAGTGGTAGGGGTGCTCCCAGAGGTTTGTTCAGATGATTACGAGGTTTTTCTGTTTCGCACAGCATTTGTTCTTTCATTTTTTGCGGCTTTCCGCATTTCTGAGATTGTGGCTAAGAACAGGCGGGATCTCGGGGGAGTTCAGATGGCGGATGTAGGGAATGAAGGTAAGCAGGTTTTCATTTGGTTGCAGAAGTCAAAGACGGATCAGGAGGGCAAGGGCCAGCTGATCTGTTTACGGGCCATTGGGGGGGTTTGTTGCCCAGTGGGTGCTGTGAGAGAGTTTTTGGGTGTGCGACCTGCAATTGGGGGGCCTTTGTTACGGCATGCGAATGGGGATTCTTTATCCAAGTTTCAGTTTGTGACAGTATTTCGTAAGGCACTGGAGCTTTTGGGTTTACCTGGGATTGAATTTAGTTCACATTCCTTTCGTATAGGGGCTGCCACTGAAGCGCGAATGTTGGGAATGTGTGATGCAAATATTAAGGGGATTGGGAGGTGGTCTTCAGATCAGTTTAGATCTTATGTGCGTCAGCATTTGGTGTTATAACATGTTTTTCCTGTTTCTGTTGCCTTGTAGATCCGTTGATTTGTTGGGTTGTTGGGCATTCCTTTATTTACTGGGCGAGAAGAGCTGCAGGTGTCAAGAACGATGGGTGTCAGCTGGGTTTTGCTGCTGAGGAGGTAACCATGCGGTGGTTGGGTGTTAGAGGCATGAGGTGGGACCAGGTGCTGTTGAAAGTGGTTGACTTGTCGAGATTGTTTTGCCCCCCGGGGATTCTGGTGATACATGCTGGTGGGAATGATTTAGGGTATGTGAGTCAGAAGGATCTTGTGGATAGGATGAAGACTGATGTTGGGAGGCTGCTGGAACTTTTTCCACGGCTATGTATAGTTTGGTCGGAGATTATTCAGAGGCTCAATTGGAGGGCTGCCTGGGACAATAAGAAGGTTAATAGAATGATGAGTAATTTTGTGAAGCTATTCGGCATGTAGAATTTGAAGGTGAATCCGGCAGGTGTTTTTTCAGGCAGGATGGGGTACATTTAAATGAAGTTGGACTTCACTTGTTTAACTTTAACTTGAAGGAAGGGGGTTTTAAAGGCAGTTGGGGTTGGCGGGACTCGGACGGGGTCCGTGCCTGTGGCGGAATGCTTGCCTGTGTTTGAGGATAATTTCTGAAGTGGGTACCTCCTGATGGGTCAGGAGAGGTTTGAATAAGAAGTTTGGGAGAGCACTTAGGGAAGTGTTACTGGGCAAGAATTGTGGGTTTAAAAGAGGTTAATGTTAATTTTATACAGTTGTTATTTATTTGTTGTAGCTAATAAAATAGCTGCGGCCTTTATACCCCAAGCTAATTGTGTGGTTGTCCGTTATTTATCTCAAAAGGTTAAGGGTGAAAGTATTGCCTAATTATGGGGTCAAGGCAGCCCTGAATGTAGAGTATAGGAAGTAAGGGCTTTTGACCCCAGGGAAGGCAGAATGCAACATTGTATAGTGTTGTGAGATGTGGGGGAGGTGTTGTTGATAAGGGTATTCAAGAAGAGGTTTCAGGAAGTGAAGACCTCTTCATTCTGGACCAGCAAGTTGGAAGAAGCTCCCGCCCTCCCTCCCTGAGAATTTCTTCTTGGGAGCAGAACTGTTAGCGGAATGCTTGCCTGTGTTTGAGGATAATTTCTGAAGTGGGTACCTCCTGATGGATCAGGAGAAGTTTGAATAAGAGGTTTGGGAGAGCACTTAGGGAAGTGTTACTGGGCAAGCATTGTGGGTTTAAAAGAGGTTAATGTTAATTTTATACAGTTGTTATTTATTTGTTGTAGCTAATAAAATAGCTGCGGCCTTTATACCCCAAGCTAATTGTGTGGTTGTCCGTTATTTATCTCAAAAGGTTAATACACGAGCTAAGCCGCCTGCGTTAAAAGTTTACTTCCAGAGGTGTTTGCACATTAGCCCTACACATGTACATTTATTAAAACTGCACACTGTCTCATCAATGAAAGTTTAATTTTGACTTTTGTGCCCTTTAAATATCACAGTTCCCTTTAAGAAGCTGTTTTCACTTAGTCCCAAGACTTTCTGAATGAAGCAACACACAAAACTATAGGTTCAGCCTCTTGTGTAATGAATACCGGAAGGACTGTGGGCGATATTTATCAAGCCATCAACTGCAAATACGCTGGAATTCCACAGCGTAATTGTGGCTATTCCGGCCCAGCGTACCTGGTTTTCAATCCGCCACCCTGGAGGCCGCGGATGCCTTAGGAATCAATGGGAGTCTGAATGCAGCGAAAGCTTATGTTCGATGCTGCCAGATATCCCATTGATTTCTATGGTTGAAAAACAGTTAAGTTTACACCAAAAACCCTAACATAAGCCCCGAGGCTAAACACCCCTAATCTGCCGCCCCGACATTGCCACCACCTACATATTGTTATTAACCCCTATTCTTGCCGGCTGGATGGATCCTTCAAGTGGAACTTCAAAAACTGTAAGTGGATTGTCAGGGGATAGTGTTTATTTAAGGGGCTTTTGGGTGGGTTTTATTTTTAGAGTAGGGGTCTCGGCAGGTAAAAGAGCTAAATGCTCCTTTTAAGAGCAATGCCCATACAAATGCCCTTTTCAGGGCAATGGGGAGCTTAGGTTTTTTAGATAGGCTTTTTATTTGGGGGGGTGGATTTTACTGTTGGGGGGTGTTTGTATTTTTTTACAGGTGAAAGAGCTGATTTTCTTTGGGTAATGCCCTGCAAAAGGCCCTTTTAAGGGCCATTGGTAGTTTTTTGTATGCTAGGGTTTTTTTTATTTTGGGGGAGCTTTTTTATTTTGATAGGGCTATTAGATTAGGTGTAATTCTTTTTTATTTTTGATACTGTGTTTTTTCCCCCCGTAATTTAGTGTTTTTTATTTTTTGTAACTTAGAGTTTATTTTTTTTTGTAATTTAGTAATTTTTAATAGTATATTTAAATAATTTGAGTAGGGTTAGGGGTTTTTAATATGTAATATAGTTAATTTAATTTCTAGTTTAATATAATTGTAGGATAATAGTAAGGGTAGGTTAATTAATAGTTTATAATTAGTTTCTTTTAATTCTACAGGTAAGTTTAAATTTATTTTAAGATAGGGATGTTGTAATTTCAAGTTAGCAGGTTGTTAGGTTTAGGGGTTAATAGCTTACTTTAGTTTATGACGATGTGGGGGGCTGGCGATTTAGGGGTTAATATGTTTAGTTAATAGTAGTGATGTGGGAGGCCAGAGCTTTAGGGGTTAATACATTTATTTAGTGGCGGCGGGGTCCGGGAGCATCGGGATAGGGGTTAATTACTTTATTTAGGTTGTGGAGGGGTCCAGGAGCGGTGGGATACGGGTTAATAACTTTATTTAGTGGCGGCGGGGTCCGGGAGTGGCGGGATAGGGGTTAATAACTTTATTTAGGTGGCGGTGAGGTCCAGGAGCGGTGGGATAGGGGTTAATAACTTTATTTAGTGGCGGCGGGGTCCGGGAGCGGCGGGATAGGGGTTAATAACTTTATTTAGGTGGCGGTGAGGTCTAGGAGCGGTGGGATAGGGGTTAATAACTTTATTTAGGTGGTGGTGAGGTCCAGGAGCGGTGGGATAGGGGTTAATAACTTTATTTAGTGGCGGCGGGGTCCGGGAGCGGCGGGATAGGGGTTAATAACTTTATTTAGGTGGCGGTGAGGTCTAGGAGCGGTGGGATAGGGGTTAATAACTTTATTTAGTGGCGGCGGGGTCCGGGAGCGGTGGGATAGGGGTTAATAACTTTATTTAGTGGCGGTGAGGTCCAGGAGTGGCGGGATAGGGGTTATTAACTTTATTTAGGTGGCGGCAGGGTCCGGGAGCGGAGGGATAGGGGTTAAACATTTTAGTATAGTGGCGACGTTTAGTGACAGGGTATAAATAAAGTTGGTAAAAAGCCGAACAGCAGCGAGATTGATGACTGCTAGTTAACAACAGTCCGATGTTCATTGCCCCGTACTTGGTGCGTGTCTTTTTGCCGGCTTTTTTCATAAATATGGAGATCTTATTCAGGTCTGCGGCCTCAATGTTAGGCGATGTTAGGCGAGCGTATTGGTGCATAGTTGAGGCTTTGATAAATATACCCCTGTGTATCTAGTTAGAACCCAATGGTGATAATGCCCACTAGGCCACTGGATTATGCTACTGAGCGATTGTCTGACTGTTACACAGATAACATTTTGGAAACATAAACAAATTGGCATAACTAAATTATTTTACCAATAAGTTCTTTGGGAGTCTTTAAGCGTAAACACTATTTGCTAATCTCCGGATGGGGCTGGGTTTGTTACTTTTCATTGTTATGTTGGTAATTACGAGCTGCAGTTAGACCGGCAGATAAACACATGGAGTGGAAGCTTTTGTTCTCAAGCAAAGGAAAAAGTCAAATGTGCGTCTCGTTGTCAACAAACAAAACAGTTAGCTCAGTGCCCTGCTGTGGTGGTGCCGTGAGGAAGCGCACGGGTGGCAATGTGTGTATAATAGGGATATGCAGCGTGCCAGTGTTTCATCTGATATGACAAGCACAGAGAGAAGATTTCCCAGTATAATACCTGCCTCACAGTCTTGTTGATGCCCTCTGTGCCCTGCAAGTTCTACCAACATCACTTGGGAATCAACAAACTTCTTAAAATGAATCTAAACTATGTGCAAAGACTGTGCGAGCCTTTGGTGATGAGAGAAGGTGACTGACGATGGCTCTTCCCTTAGGAATGGAATGCAAAAAGGAAATGAATAAGTAGGAAATACAGATAAAAATGAATCATGTCGCAGAAGATAACAATGCTCTGCCCTTCTGTCTTTCAATGCCAGGCTGGCATATACCTCTCTCCAAGGGCCAAACAGATTAGGTTTTAAGCAAAAAAAAATCTGCAAAAAAGTGCAAATAGCGTGACGGCGAGTTTTGATCATCGGCATATCAGGCTTATTTTAAACAAACTATAATTTTAATCTATCCTTTTTGTGGTATGCTGTATAATTATTTATGCAAATGTTTGCTAATTCTGAATGTGTTGTTTTTCAATAAAAGTTGTGACCCTATACCTGGCGGAGGGTGTTGTACAGAATTGGTGGTGAAAATAATCATTTGTGTTTTCATTGGATACAAACACTTTAAGAGGCCCATTTACCAAGCTCCGTATGGAGCTTCAAGGACCGTGTTTTTGGCGAGTCTTCAGACTCGCCAGAAACAGCAATTATGAAGCAGCGGTCACAAAGACCGCTGCTTCATAACCCTGTCCACCTGCTCAGAGCAGAATCGCCACAATTCAACCCGATGGAGTATGATCGGGTTGATTGACACCCCCTGCTGGAGGCCCATTGGCTGCGAGCCTGCAGGGGGCGGTGTTGCACTAGCAGCTCTTGTGAGCTGCTGGTGTAATGCTGAATACGGAGAGCGTATTGCTCTCCTTATTCAGCGATGTCTGTTGGACGTGATCCACACTGTCGGATCAGGTCCGACAGACATTTTATAATTCGGCCTCTAAATCCTGAGTTTTAGAGCCTTGTGCTGTAATATTAACTATACATGTCCTGTGCCTTAAAGTGACACAAAAGTGCAAATATTGCCTTAAAGGGACAGTATAGTCATAATTAGACATTATATACAATGTTAAACAACTTTACAATTTACTTCTATTATTTAATTTGCTTCCTTCTCTTGTTATTCTTTGCTGAAAGGTTTATCTAGATAAGCTCAGGAGCAGCAAAGAACCTAGGTTCTAGCTGCTGATTGGTGGCTGCATATATATAGTGATTGTCATTGGCTCATCCATGTGTTCAGTTAGCTCCTTCAACAAATGATACCAAGAGAATGAAACAAATTTGATAATAGAAGTAAGTTGTTTAAAATTGTATTTTCTACCTAAATCATGAAAGAAAGTTGTTTGTATTTCATGTCCCTTTAATGTGTTATATGCAATAAATAATACACTAATAAAATGCTCTATCTGCCAAGGGCTTAAGAACATAGGTACAGTTAGTTCCAGAGCAGCAATGCACTACTAGATGAACACATCAGGTGAACCATTAACAAGACATATATCTGTGTAGCCACCAAACACCAGCTAGCTCCCAGTAGTGCATTGCTGCACCTGCGCCTGCTTACCTATGCTTTCAACAAAGGATACCAAGCGAATGAAGTCAATTTGATAATATAAGTAACTTGCATGTTCTATCTGTTCTATCTGAAAATGAAAGTTTTTTGTATACTTTCATAACCCTTTAAGGCAAGAAGATTTGGGGCGAATGATCGAGATCAGTAAAATTCAGCTGCTATTTAGCTAAATAAATGCTGTTCCTTGAGGATATTTCTGCCAGTGAGACGCTATTAAATAAATTCTGAGGGAAAAAGTCAGTGGGCGATGTCTGCTCCCCATACTGGCTGCGCTTGTGTTCGCGGAGCTCGTTAGCTTTCTTTGAGGTTGCACAGTCTGCAGTTGGCAACTCATATTTAATTACCAGCTCGCCCCTTCCTGATTTGCGGCTGTGTTGTACGAATTTTTCAAAGAGAAACTTTGTGTTCTGTGCAACATCGTTCTACTAATGAACTGCGTGTCTGAGATGATGTTTGCTAATTAACGACACCCTGCTGGAGAATGTCAGAGGTCATAATTATGGGAGAGTTGTGCTGTAAGGGAAAAAGAGAGATCTGACTATTGGGGGAATCAGCTCTTCCCTAGAACTCTCTGCTATACCCCTGATAACTCACATCCTGCCCACGGTTACAAGGGACAGTTTAATTGCTGAGATAATCTACAGTACAAGTCGGCTTTTCTTTTACTGGACTGATCCCTAAACGCATTATTATCCTATAATGATCACATATGCACCTGCAGCAAGGAGGTTCAGTATGACTTGTATCCGCCATGTTTTCTTCATATTTGTGGTTAGTTGTCTTTATAAAATTACATAGTACATGGCTGAGACTGTTTTGGAAGAATAAAATGGATTATAACTAAAAAGTGATCATGAAAATATTATTTTCAGCTTAAAAGCACATTAAATAACCCACATTCTTCTGTGCATTTGAAAGGGAAATATTTTATGTAATACAACAGTTTTTTTGCATATAAATACTGTGAAGTTTAAAGATTGTACTCATTACACAGCTGGATATGACACATGCACACTCCTGAGCCTACCTCAGTATGCTCTCATGGAAATGAGCTAAGTTTTAACAGCGGAGACCAAGGGACCGATTTATCAATGCTTCAACTGATAATACGCTGGAATCTCGCATCAAATTAGACGCAAATTTGATCTGCCGTAGTTAACAAAGCGTCAAGATCATCAAATGTTGAAATGTGTGATGTAATATATGCTCCCGCGATTTCAGTCCGATGCAGATCGATGCTTGTGCTATTCGAGGGGAATACAGATCATCCGCCGACACAGTCGACTCTATTTGACCCTCTTGCCAATTTTTCAAACATTCAACAGGTACGCTCGCGTCTATTCCAACGCAGCGTACCTATCGTTCAAACCGCCACCATTGAGGCCACAAATTCCATAGAAATCAATGGGAGTCTGAAAACACAGAAAGGTTATGTTCGATGCTGCAAGACAATGAAGCATATTAGATAATAAAAGTAAATTAGGGAGATGTTACCCTACTTATGGGTTATGTTACATCTTTGTCTCTCATTACAAAGCTTGTGGACAATATTATTGCTCCAAATTTGGTGCAAAGTATTGCTCCAAATTTGGTGCACTAGTAGATATAGGGATAAAAATGAAATAAATACATTACCTAATATAGCCAACTTCCCTTTTTGGATAAATCTATTTGCACCATGTTTAACACATGTAATACAATTCCCACTCTCCACTTCACACCAAATTTGACGCATCATTTTTTGCACCAAATTTGACGCAATACTCAAACTCCTAAACAACCCACAAACTGGTAAAATTTTCCACAACTTCTTATTGGTAAATGCATAATAACGTGATTAATGAAATCAGCCAATCTGATTGAAATATAAATTGTCTACTATCACTAACAAATCAAATTCTCTATACTTGAGTCATTGATCACTCATCAGAACTTGTAAGTGCCATTTGTTACATTTTTTATTATACTTTGAAAGTATGTATATGTGAAATTAGTATCAAAGATAAACATTGATGATGACATTAGGCCACACAGTGTAAAATTTCTAACAATGATCTTAAAATGTTAGCTCAAAGGGATAGTCTACCTAACATCAAACTGTCATGAATCAGATACAGCAGAAATTAAAATCACCTCTTTACTGTCATGCTATTTTCAGTGGATTTTTTTCGTTCTCTTGAATTAAATTTTCAGTAAGAAATGTCATCTTATATGCCAGCCCATTTTATAACACCTGTGTAGGGGTGGTGTTTCAAACTAGATTGCTAACAGGATGGGTTACACAGGGGCAGAGAGAAAACTGGCCCAGCTCTTAAAATATCCATTGATTGCAAATAAATACATATGATACCCTAAATACATGTTATATTCACAATTATTCCTGCTCAGAATAATAATAAATGTACACTATATACATATAGTGGTATAAATAAACACAAAGATATGAAAGACAACATTATTAAGAACAAGAAAAGGAATTTAGGGACATGTAAATATGTTTGCAAAAGATTTCTGACATAACAAATTTATATACAGTGTATATATATATATATATATATATATAAAATATATATATATATATATATATATATATATATATATACACACACAAGTATGTGCAAAGATATATGTACAAATTCTAGCGTTAATAATCATTTATAAAAAAAAATTTAGATGAAAGCATATCATGACTTCTAGAAATACAAATACACATTAATGTATGTGAAAGTATCATATCTCAGATTTTTTGTATAACAAATAAATATAAAAATAACATTCTATGTGATATTATTGTTGAGGTATAAATCTAGCTATTTCTTGGACATTACAGGTGAAAAATAAAAGATTGGCTTTGGAGAAATGTGTTTGTTCATGGACAGTAATGAAATGGTATAAATAAAGTTGAAAAAAAGCAGAATATCTGCCACATTGATGACTCTTATTTATCAACAGTCCGATGCTCATCGCTCCGTACTCGATGCGCGTGTTTTTGACAGACTTTTTAATAAATAAGGCCGTCGTATGTAGATTCACGGCAGTGATGTCTGGCGAGGTCTGGAGAGCGTATTGACTCCAGCGAATGAGCTGAGATTGACACAATGATAAATCGGCCCCCAAGAGTAAAAGCTCAATCTAATAACAAAAGCAAGTTGGAAAGTTGTTTGCATGCTCTGTCTGGATCATTTCTTTCTGTGGTTGCTGCATGTGTGTGCTGAGATCAGGGCCAGCTCTATAATTGGACCAGTTGGGACCACGGGACTCTGGTGGCATTTGACAGGGGCAGTCCATAGGGAGTTAATTGAGCCCATCAGTTGGGTGTCAGCATGTACTCAAGTGAAAGATCAATCTGGTGAACTTTAGGCTTTAAAATTGCTGTGGTTGGGTTTAAACTGTAGTGGATGAAGAGTTGGTGGAATAATTTGATTCTTAGAAACAGGCAGCGCAATATCTTCAGCCGACTCAAGCTTAGCTGCGCACTTTATTTTTATCCTATAACAATTGGTGGAAGATTCTATTTCAGTTGTAAATTATTATCATAAAACATATATTAAAAAGTGGCATTTTTAAGTTTCAGGTTCTAAGTTTTGTTTCTAAAGCAACTACAACAAAGCAAGCCGGACAAAGACATTCTGAACTATACTATCTCTAATTTCCATTGTCTAATTAAGCTAAACATGTGGCCAATAAATTCCCATCTATAAAAAAAAGACACAACTTCCAAAAAATGAAATAAATATGAGTGTCCAAGCATGATAATCTTTCCTTCTAGTACAAAAAGATGACGCTCCACACCTTGTAATGGAACTAAGACAAAGGGGCCGAATTATCATTGTGCGAGCAGACATGATCCGATATTGCGGATCATGTCTGCTGCACATCGATAAATGCCGACAGCATACGCTCTCTGCATTTATCATTGCACCAGCAGTTCTTGTGAACTGCTGGTGCAATGCCGCCCCTTGCAGATTCGCGGGCAATCGGACTCTAGCAGGGGGTGTCAATCAACCCAATCGTATTTGATCGGGTTGATTTCTGGCGATGTCTGTCCGCCGCCTCAGAGCAGGCGGACAGGTTATGGAGAAGTGGTCTTTAGACCGCTGCTCCATAACTTCTGTTTCCGGTGAGCCTGAAGGCTCGCCACAAACACGGGGCATCAAGCTCCATACGGAGCTTGATAAATATGTCCCACAGCATGCAGCATTAGATAATACAACCTTTTGCCAAAGCAGCAAAATAAAGTTTATGACTGCTGAAATACTAAATCTTAAGTGGTTTAAAAAAATCTATTTTCTAATGATGTCCTTTCACATAAGGTGTAATTTTAAACATATCAGAAAAATAATAACGTGTATCTGATCAGCGCATGATTGTGCTCACCGCAGGGTCTCCACCTGATTTATATAAAAACAAAAATGTAATCCTAATGAAAATCATGTCCTGTAGATTCCGCCCTGTTCTAATTCATTGTCTCTGCGCGTATTGCCAGACTCATCTTTTTCACATTCATTTCATTTTCAGAAACAATTTGCTCTTTAACCGTAAATCCCCATAAACCACCAGAGGGCGACTTGGATGGTTTTATAACAAGTGGGAACCAAAATGATGCTTAAAAAAAGGCCTAATTTTTGCCTGTAAAATCTGCCATTAGTTTTACATCGCTCAAGCTGTTCCTGTGTTTTATTGTAAAGTCCTCCAGCACTTTGCAGTTGTGGAGACATATTTCTGTGAAATGGTTTTCCACGGACATCTAGAAACATTTGCTGAGCAGGTGATTAACATTTCGGCTGCAGCTGTTAAGGACAACTGGGGAGCAGCGGTCAGGATTCGGCATGTTACTGTCGGCCAGGGAACAGCACAGACATTTAATGAATGCATTTCAATCTGTTTCATATTTTTTTTTCACAATTTTTACAATGTCTATATCCTTTGTGTCTAATTTCTGAAATTTCTGGCAACACTGCATACTCCAGTTGTCTATGCTTTTAGTAACGTGTTATCGGGATTTACTAGACAGGCTCACGTCTAACAACCAATGGGAAGCTGACGTCATCAGGTAGCTAAAGGGGAATGGTTAATAGAAATGTTTGATGCTCTTGAAGGGACATGAAACAAAAATTTAAGCCACTTATGAAATGTTAATTTGAGCGTATTAAAAACACAATTTAATGTATTATTTATATTATCTGCTTTGTCACCAATTCACTTTGTCAGTTTGTACTTTATTAACTTTCTTCCAGGGGGACAGGAGACCAGGAGTGCACACTTCAGTTACCATGAGATTGTCTATATCTGTGTATTGTACAATGCTACAGTGAGTCTCATATGTCACCCCAGAGGGACAGGAGACCAGGAGTGCATACTGCAGTTATACTGAGATTGTCTGTGTATAGGGCAATGCTACAGTGAGTCTCATACGTCACCCCCCTACAACAGGAGACCAGGAGTGCATACTGCAGTTATACTGAGATCGTCTGTGTATAGGGCAATGCTACAGTGAGTCTCATACGTCACCCCCCTATAACAGTAGACCAGGAGTGCATACTGCAGTTATACTGAGATTGTCTGTGTATAGGACAATGCTACAGTGAGTTTCATACGTCACCCCCCTACAACAGGAGACCAGGAGTGCATACTGCAGTTATACTGAGATTGTCTGTGTATAGGGCAATGCTACAGTGAGTCTCATACGTCACCCCCCTACAACAGGAGACCAGGAGTGCATATTGCAGTTATACTGAGATCGTCTGTGTATAGGGCAATGCTACAGTGAGTCTCATACGTCACCCCCCTACAATAGGAGACCAGGAGTGCACACTGCAGTTATACTGAGATCGTCTGTGTATAGGGCAATGCTACAGTGAGTTTCATACATCACCCCCTACAACAGGAGACCAGGAGTGCATACTGCAGTTATACTGAGATTGTCTGTGTATAGGGCAATGCTACAGTGAGTCTCATACGTCACCCCCCTACAACAGGAGACCAGGAGTGCATACTGCAGTTATACTGAGATCGTCTGTGTATAGGACAATGCTACAGTTAGTCTCATACGTCACCCCCCTGCAACAGGAGACCAGTAGTGCATACTGCAGTTATACTGAGATCGTCTGTGTATAGGGCAATGCAACAGTGAGTCTCATACCTCACCCCCAAGGGACAGGAGACCAGGAGTGCATACTGCAGTTATACTGAGATTGTCTGTGTATAGGGAAATGCTACAGTTAGTCTCAAACGTCACCCCCCTACAACAGGAGACCAGGAGTGCATACTGCAGTTATACTGAGATTGTCTGTGTATAGGACAATGCTACAGCTAGTCTCATACGTCACCCCCCTACAACAGGAGACCAGGAGTGCATACTGCAGTTATACTGAGATTGTCTGTGTATAGGGCAATGCTATAGTGAGTCTCAAACGTCACCCCCCCCCTACAACAGGAGACCAGGAGTGCATACTGCAGTTATACTGAGATCGTCTGTGTATAGGACAATGCTACAGTTAGTCTCATACGTCACCCCCCTACAACAGGAGACCAGGAGTGCATGTGAGTCTCATACGTCACCCCCCTACAGAGGGACAGGAGACCAGGAGTGCATAATGCAGTTATACTTAGATACTTAGAAAATTAAAACCAATGGAGGGTTGAATGGTTGCCTTTGGGCCTGAGACGCCTCCTCTGTCACAGTCTCACCCACTTAAGGTGCAATAGTCCTATTTCTGCTGAGGGGAGCTAAATAACCCCAGAGAAAGCCACACAGAAATATAAGCACCATGTGTTCTACACAGCAGGACCGCTGACAGGCTTGCATTTAGTGTATTGTAGGAAGTATTACTGCCCATTACTAGAGGATCTCACTATCCCTCTAACCAGACTGTGTTCCAGCTCCTTCTACCAGCAGCAGCAGTGTTTACTGAAGTGTTACTGTTCTCAGTCCAGGGGGAACTTAGTTCCACCTGCAAAAATAGTGCAGGAACTCTGTTTTCATGCGTTCACGCTCGATTTGAACCCTGCCCCCTACAGAGGGACAGAAGACCAGGAGTGAACACTGCAGTTATACTGAGATTGTCTTTGTATAGGGTAATGCCACAGTAAGTCTCATACATCACCCCCCTACAACAGGAGACCAGGGGCCTATTTATGAAAGGCCTGCCGGACATGATCCGGCATTGCAGATCATGTCCAACAGACCTCACTGAATGCGGAGAGCAATACTCTCTGCGCATTCAGCATTGCCCCAGCAGCTCTTGTGAACTGCTGGTGCAACACCGCCCCCTGCAGATTCGCAGCCAATCGGCCGCTAGCAGGGGGTGTCAATCAACCCAATCGTATTCGAACGGGTTGAATTGTGGCGATGTCTGTCCACCTCCTCAGAGCAGGCAGACAGGTTATGGAGCAGCGGTCTTTAGACCGCTGCTTCATAACTGGTGTTTCTGGCGAGTCTGAAGGCTCATCAGAAACACGGGGCTTCAAGCTCCGTACGGAGCTTGATAGATATGCCCCTAGGAGTGCATACTGCAGTTATCCTGAGACTATCTGTTTATAGGGCAAATCTACAGTGAGTCGCATACGTCACTCCCCTACAACAGGAGACCAGGAGTGCATACTGCAGTTATACTGAGACCGTCTGTGTATAGGGCAATGCTACAGTGAGTCTCATACATCACCCCCTTACAATTGGAGACCAGGAGTGCATACTGCAGTTATACTGAGCTTGTCTGTGTATAGGGCAATGCTACAGTTAGTCTCATACATCACTCCCCTACAGAGGAACAGGAGACCAGTAGTGCACTAATGGGGCCAGACAGGATTTTGGGCGTGCGTCTGATAACGCATATATTGCAGGTTAAAAGTAAAGAGATTTCACTTGCACGCTAACCCGACGCGCAAAAAGCTGAAGTTATAATATTGCAACCACATCAACATATTCCTCCATAGAGTTTAATAGAGGATGGAAATATATATATATATATATATATATATATATATATATATATATATATATATATATATATATACAGGGAGTGCAGAATTATTAGGCAAGTTGTATTTTTGAGGATTAATTTTATTATTGAACAACAACCATGTTCTCAATGAACACAAAAAACTAATTAATATCAAAGCTGAATAGTTTTGGAAGTAGTTTTTAGTTTGTTTTTAGTTATAGCTATTTTAGGGGGATATCTGTGTGTGCAGGTGACTATTACTGTGCATAATTATTAGGCAACTTAACAAAAAACAAATATATACCCATTTCAATTATTTATTTTTACCAGTGAAACCAATATAACATCTCAACATTCACAAATATACATTTCTGACATTCAAAAACAAAACAAAAACAAATCAGTGACCAATATAGCCACCTTTCTTTGCAAGGACACTCAAAAGCCTGCCATCCATGGATTCTGTCAGTGTTTTGATCTGTTCACCATCAACATTACGTGCAACAGCAACCACAGCCTCCCAGACACTGTTCAGAGAGGTGTACTGTTTTCCCTCCTTGTAAATCTCACATTTGATGATGGACCACAGGTTCAGATCAGGTGAACAAGGAGGCCATGTCATTAGATTTTCTTCTTTTATACCCTTTCTTGCCAGCCACGCTGTGGAGTACTTGGACGCGTGTGATGGAGCATTGTCCTGCATGAAAATCATGTTTTTCTTGAAGGATGCAGACTTCTTCCTGTACCACTGCTTGAAGAAGGTGTCTTCCAGAAACTGTCAGTAGGACTGGGAGTTGAGCTTGACTCCATCCTCAACCCGAAAAGGCCCCACAAGCTCATCTTTGATGATACCAGCCCAAACCAGTATTCCACCTCCACCTTGCTGGCGTCTGAGTCGGACTGGAGCTCTCTGCCCTTTACCAATCCAGCCACGGGCCCATCCATCTGGCCCATCAAGACTCACGCTAATTTCATCAGTCCATAAAACCTTAGAGAAATCAGTCTTGAGATATTTCTTGGCCCAGTCTTGACGTTTCAGCTTGTGTGTCTTGTTCAGTGGTGGTCGTCTTTCAGCCTTTCTTATATATATACTGCCTGTATATATATATATATACAGGGAGTGCAGAATTATTAGGCAAATGAGTATTTTGACCACATCATCCTCTTTATGCATGTTGTCTTACTCTAAGCTGTATAGGCTCGAAAGCCTACTACCAATTAAGCATATTAGGTGATGTGCATCTCTGTAATGAGAAGGGGTGTGGTCTAATGACATCAACACCCTATATCAGGTGTGCATAATTATTAGGCAACTTCCTTTTATTTGGCAAAATGGGTCAAAAGAAGGACTTGACAGGCTCAGAAAAGTCAAAAATAGTGAGATATCTTGCAGAGGGATGCAGCACGCTTAAAATTGCAAAGCTTCTGAAGCGTGATCATCGAACAATCAAGCGTTTCATTCAAAATAGTCAACAGGGTCGCAAGAAGCGTGTGGAAAAACCAAGGCGCAAAATAACTGCCCATGAACTGAGAAAAGTCAAGCGTGCAGCTGCCAAGATGCCACTTGCCACCAGTTTGGCCATATTTCAGAGCTGCAACATCACTGGAGTGCCCAAAAGCACAAGGTGTGCAATACTCAGAGACATGGCCAAGGTAAGAAAGGCTGAAAGACGACCACCACTGAACAAGACACACAAGCTGAAACGTCAAGACTGGGCCAAGAAATATCTCAAGACTGATTTTTCTAAGGTTTTATGGACTGATGAAATGAGAGTGAGTCTTGATGGGCCAGATGGATGGGCCCGTGGCTGGATTGGTAAAGGGCAGAGAGCTCCAGTCCGACTCAGACGCCAGCAAGTTGGAGGTGGAGTACTGGTTTGGGCTGGTATCATCAAAGATGAGCTTGTGGGGCCTTTTCGGGTTGAGGATGGAGTCAAGCTCAACTCCCAGTCCTACTGCCAGTTTCTGGAAGACACCTTCTTCAAGCAGTGGTACAGGAAGAAGTCTGCATCCTTCAAGAAAAACATGATTTTCATGCAGGACAATGCTCCATCACACGCGTCCAAGTACTCCACAGCGTGGCTGGCAAGAAAGGGTATAAAAGAAGAAAATCTAATGACATGGCCTCCTTGTTCACCTGATCTGAACCCCATTGAGAACCTGTGGTCCATCATCAAATGTGAGATTTACAAGGAGGGAAAACAGTACACCTCTCTGAACAGTGTCTGGGAGGCTGTGGTTGCTGCTGCACGCAATGCTGATGGTGAACAGATCAAAACACTGACAGAATCCATGGATGGCAGGCTTTTGAGTGTCCTTGCAAAGAAAGGTGGCTATATTGGTCACTGATTTGTTTTTGTTTTGTTTTTGAATGTCAGAAATGTATATTTGTGAATGTTGAGATGTTATATTGGTTTCACTGGTAAAAATAAATAATTGAAATGGGTATATATTTGTTTTTTGTTAAGTTGCCTAATAATTATGCACAGTAATAGTCACCTGCACACACAGATATCCCCCTAAAATAGCTATAACTAAAAACAAACTAAAAACTACTTCCAAAACTATTCAGCTTTGATATTAATGAGTTTTTTGGGTTCATTGAGAACATGGTTGTTGTTCAATAATAAAATTAATCCTCAAAAATACAACTTGCCTAATAATTCTGCACTCCCTGTATTTATATTATACACCTACACATGCATATATATTCCTATAGATATATAGGTAAACAAATGCATTTTACATTAACAGTATCACACACATATATATTTATATATATATATATATATATATATATATACTGTATATATATATATATATATATATATATATTTATTAATTAAAAGTACATTATTTTCTATGCGAGGAACATAGGAATGTAAAATATGCGTTTTGCGCATCACGTTTCTCAATTTAGATCTTAAAGCGATCGGGTTAACCCACATGAGAACTTAAAGTGACAGTCTAGGCCAAAATAAACTTTCATGATTCAGATAGAGCATGTAATTTTAAACAATTTTCCAATTTACTTTTATCACCTATTTTGCTTTGTTCTCTTGGTATTCTTAGTTGAAAGCTTAACCTAGGAGGTTCATATGCTAATTTCTTAGACCTTGAAGCCCACCTCTTTCAGATTGCATTTTAACAGTTTTTCACCACTAGAGGGTGTTAGTTCACATATTTCATATAGATAACACTGTGCTCGTGCACGTGAAGTAATCTGTGAGCAGGCACTGATTGGCTAGACTGAAAGTCTGTCAAAAGAAATGAAAAAAGGGGCAGTTTGCAGAGGCTTAGATACAAGATAATCACAGAGGTTAAAAGTATATTATTATAAATGTGTTGGTTATGCAAAACTGGGAAATGGGTAATAAAGGGATTATCTATCTTTTAAAACAATAAAAATTCTGGTGTAGACTGTCCCTTTAATATTCTTAAGGCCCGTTATTGAAATATTACATATAAAATATATTAAAAAAATATATATATAAAGTATTAAAAAATAAACTTACTGTAAAATATTCTAAATAATTCAAAGAATAAATCTATATATTTTGCAGCATCTCCCTAGTGGCCAAAGCAAACAAATTGTACTTTAGTGTCTAATTAAATTTGAATCACAAAAGCATCTCAAATTATTTTTGCTGAAACATATGAATCAAATATCCCACTACTTGTTACAACAATAATAATAAAAAAAGAGACTAAAGACAAATGGGATTAGAGCAGGATGCTCAGGTGCCTGTGAACAAACCAGCTATAAGGCTAATCCAGTGCATTCGCGTACTGCGCAATTGTATTTTTCATACATTGTTACTTTTGTAAGAAAATATAAAAAAGTCCATCTTTGTTGGGAAGAAAATAGCGTCTCCAATCTAGAGACCTTTGCAATGAATATTTGTATTGAGACAACGTCTCGTCGGCTGCAGTCAGGCGTTTAATGAAGATAATGCTTCTAAGAGGCCTTGACGCCTCATTAAGTAATTGAGTAGGAAGACAGAGTCAGGTAAATTTGTCTATGTAATAATCAGTGACTTTTATCAAATTTGAATAGATTGAAGGCAAGTGCAATTATTTTACAAAAACTGCACTGACATAAAAATATCTTCTTTTTTTTTATTGAGCTATTTATAAACAGAACATGGGCAGAATCCTGTTATTATTGCTACAAAACTGGCTTTTGTGATTGTTAAGTGGATTGCAGTTATTCTAACCAAAAACCCAGATTATTACAGTGAGAAATGAGAGGCCTTGGGCCCGGCTACGTATCAGAGTATTAGTTTATTACAGTGAGAAATGAGAGGCCTCATCTACGTATCAGAGTATTAGTTTATTACAGTGAGAAATGAGAGGCCTCAGCTACGTATCAGAGTATTAGTTTATTACAGTGAGAAATGAGAAGCCTCAGCTACGTATCAGAGTATTAGTTTATTACAGTGAGAAATGAGAGGCCTCAGCTACGTATCAGGGTATTAGGTTATTACAGTGAGAAATGAGAAGCCTCAGCTACGTATCAGAGTATTAGTTTATTACAGTGAGAAATGAGAGGCCTCAGTCAGCTATGTATCAGAGTATTAGGTTATTACAGTGAGATGTGAGAGGCCTCGGCTACGTATAAGAGTATTAGGTTATTACAGTGAGAAATGAGAGGCCTCGGGTATGTATCAGTGTATTAGGTTATTATAGTGAGAAATGAGAGGCCTTGGCTATGTATCAGGGTATTAGGTTATTACAGTGATAAATGAGAGGCCTCAGCTACATATCAGAGTATTAGGTTATTACAGTTAGAAATGAGAGGCCTTGGCTATGTAGGGTATTAGGTTATTATAGTGAGAAATCAGAGGCCTCAGCTACATATAAGGGTTATTAGGTTATTATAGTGAGAAATGAGAGGCCTCGGCTACGTATAAGGGTATTAGGTTATTATAGTGAGAAATGAGAGGCCTCGGCTACGTATAAGGGTATTAAGTTATTATAGTGAGAAATGAGAGGCCTCGGCTACGTATAAGGGTATTAAGTTATTATAGTGAGAAATGAGAGGCCTCGGCTACGTATAAGGGTATTAGATTATTATAGTGAGAAATGAGAGGCCTCGGCTACGTATCAGGGTATTAGATTATTATAGTGAGAAATGAGAGGCCTCGGCTACGTATCAGGGTATTAGGTTATTAGTGTGAGACATAAGAGGCCTCGGCTACGTATCAGGGTATTAGATTATTATAGTGAGAAATGAGAGGCCTCGGCTACGTATCAGGGTATTAGGTTATTATAGGGAGCAATGAGAGGCCTTGGCTACGTATCAGGATATTAGGTTATTAAAGTGAGAAATGAGAGGCCTCGGCTACATATCAGAGTATTAGGTTATTACAGTGAGAAATGAGAGGCCTCAGCTTCGTATCAGGGTATTAGGTTATTAAAGTGAGAAATGAGAGGCCTCGGCTATGTATCAGGGTATTAGGTTATTACAGTGAGAAATGAGAGGCCTCAGCTACGTATCAGGGTATTAGGTTTTTACAGTGAGAAATGAGAGGCCTCGGCTACGTATCAGGGTATTAGGTTTTTACAGTGAGAAATGAGAGGCCTCGGCTACGTATCAGGGTATTAGGTTTTTACAGTGAGAAATGAGAGGCCTCGGCTATGTATCAGGGTATTAGGTTATTACAGTGAGAAATGAGAGGCCTCGGCTATGTATCAGGGTATTAGGTTATTACAGTGAGAAATGAGAGGCCTCAGCTACGTATCAGGGTATTAGGTTATTACAGTGAGAAATGAGAGGCCTCGGCTATGTATCAGGGTATTAGGTTATTACAGTGAGAAATGAGAGGCCTCAGCTACGTATCAGGGTATTAGGTTATTATAGTGAGAAATGAGAGGCCTCGGCTACATATCAGGGTATTAGGTTATTACAGTGAGAAATGAGAGGCCTCAGCTACTTATCAGGGTATTAGGTTATTATAGTGAGAAATGAGAGGCCTCAGCTATGTATCAGGGTATTAGGTTATTAAAGTGAGAAATGAGAGGCCTCGGCTACGTATCAGGGTATGAGGTTATTACAGTGAGAAATGAGAGGCCTCAGCTACGTATCAGGGTATTAGGTTATTAAAGTGAGAAATGAGAGGCCTCGGCTACGTATCAGGGTATTAGGTTATTACAGTGAGAAATGAGAGGCCTCGGCTACGTATCAGGGTATGAGGTTATTACAGTGAGAAATCAGAGGCCTCAGCTACGTATTAGGGTATTAGGTTATTATAGTGAGAAATGAGAGGCCTCAGCTACGTATCAGGGTATTAGGTTATTACAGTGAGAAATGAGAGGCCTCAGCTACGTATCAGAGTATTAGGTTATTACAGTGAGAAATGAGAGGCCTCAGCTACATATCAGGGTATTAGGTTATTACAGTGAGAAATGAGAGGCCTCGGCTACGTATCAGGGTATTAGGTTATTACAGTGAGAAATGAGAGGCCTCAGCTAAATATCAGGGTATTAGGTTATTACAGTGAGAAATGAGAGGCCTCGGCTACATATCAGGGTATTAGGTTATTACAGTGAGAAATGAGAGGCCTCGGCTACGTATCAGGGTATGAGGTTATTACAGTGAGAAATGAGAGGCCCCGGCTATGTATCAGGGTATTAGGTTATTACAGTGAGAAATGAGAGGCCCCGGCTATGTATCAGGGTATTAGGTTATTACAGTGAGAAATGAGAGGCCTCAGCTACATATCAGGGTATTAGGTTATTACAGTGAGAAATGAGAGGCCTCGGCTACGTATCAGGGTATGAGGTTATTACAGTGAGAAATGAGAGGCCCCGGCTATGTATCAGGGTATTAGGTTATTATAGTGAGAAATGAGAGGCCTCGGCTATGTATCAGGGTATGAGGTTATTACAGTGAGAAATGAGAGGCCTCGGCTACGTATCAGGGTATGAGGTTATTACAGTGAGAAATGAGAGGCCTCGGCTATGTATCAGGGTATTAGGTTATTACAGTGAGAAATGAGAGGCCTCAGCTACATATCAGGGTATTAGGTTATTACAGTGAGAAATGAGAGGCCTCAGCTACGTATCAGGGTATTAGGTTATTACAGTGAGATGTGAGAGGCCTCAGCTACGTATCAGGGTATTAGGTTATTACAATGAGAAATGAGAGGCCTCAGCTACGTATCAGGGTATTAGGTTATTACAGTGAGAAATGAGAGGCCTCGGCTATGTATCAGGGTATTAGGTTATTACAGTGAGAAATGAGAGGCCTCGGCTATGTATCAGGGTATTAGGTTATTACAGTGAGAAATGAGAGGCCTCGGCTATGTATCAGGGTATGAGGTTATTACAGTGAGAAATGAGAGGCCTCAGCTACGTATCAGGGTATTAGGTTATTACAGTGAGAAATGAGAGGCCTCAGCTATATATCAGGGTATTAGGTTATTACAGTGAGAAATGAGAGGCCTCAGCTACGTATCAGGGTATTAGGTTATTACAGTGAGAAATGAGAGGCCTCAGCTACGTATCAGGGTATTAGGTTATTACAGTGAGAAATGAGAGGCCTCGGCTATGTATCAGGGTATTAGGTTATTACAGTGAGAAATGAGAGGCCTCGGCTATGTATCAGGGTATTAGGTTATTACAGTGAGAAATGAGAGGCCTCGGCTATGTATCAGGGTATGAGGTTATTACAGTGAGAAATGAGAGGCCTCAGCTACGTATCAGGGTATTAGGTTATTACAGTGAGAAATGAGAGGCCTCAGCTATATATCAGGGTATTAGGTTATTACAGTGAGAAATGAGAGGCCTCAGCTACGTATCAGGGTATTAGGTTATTACAGTGAGAAATGAGAGGCCTCAGCTATATATCAGGGTATTAGGTTATTACAGTGAGAAATGAGAGGCCTCAGCTACGTATCAGGGTATTAGGTTATTACAGTGAGAAATGAGAGGCCTCAGCTACGTATCAGGGTATTAGGTTATTACAGTGAGAAATGAGAGGCCTCAGCTACGTATAAGGGTATTAGGTTATTACAGTGAGAAATGAGAGGCCTCGGCTACGTATCAGGGTATTAGGTTATTACAGTGAGAAATGAGAGGCCTCAGCTTCGTATCAGGGTATTAGGTTATTAAAGTGAGAAATGAGAGGCCTCAGCTACGTATCAGATTATTAGGTTATTACAGTGAGAAATGAGAGGCCTCAGCTACGTATCAGGGTATTAGTTTATTACAGTGAGAAATGAGAGGCCTCAGCTACGTATCAGGGTATTAGTTTATTACAGTGAGAAATGAGAGGCCTCAGCTACGTATCAGGGTATGAGGTTATTACAATGAGAAATGAGAGGCCTCAGCTACGTATCAGGGTATTAGGTTATTACAGTGAGAAATGAGAGGCCTCAGCTACGTATCAGGGTATTAGGTTATTACAGTGAGAAATGAGAGGCCTCAGCTACGTATCAGAGTATTAGGTTATTACAGTGAGAAATGAGAGGCCTCAGCTACGTATCAGGGTATTAGGTTATTACAGTGAGAAATGAGAGGCCTCGGCTACGTATAAGGTTATTAGTTTATTATAGTGAGAAATGAGAGGCCTCGGCTACGTATAAGGTTATTAGTTTATTATAGTGAGAAATGAGAGACCTCAGCTACGTATAAGGTTATTAGTTTATTATAGTGAGAAATGAGAGGCCTCGGCTACGTATCAGAGTATTAGGTTATTACAGTGAGAAATGAGAGGCCTCAGCTACGTATCAGGGTATTAGATTATTACAGTGAGAAATGAGAGGCCTCGGCTATGTATCAGGTTATTAGGTTATTATAGTGAGAAATGAGAGGCCTCGGCTACGTATCAGGGTATTAGGTTATTACAGTGAGAAATGAGAGGCCTCGGCTACGTATCAGGGTATTAGGTTATTACAGTGAGAAATGAGAGGCCTCAGCTACGTATCAGGGTATTAGGTTATTACAGTGAGAAATGAGAGGCCTCGGCTATGTATCAGGTTATTAGGTTATTATAGTGAGAAATGAGAGGCCTCGGCTACGTATCAGGGTATTAGGTTATTACAGTGAGAAATGAGAGGCCTCGGCTACGTATCAGGGTATTAGGTTATTACAGTGAGAAATGAGAGGCCTCAGCTACGTATCAGGGTATTAGGTTATTACAGTGAGAAATGAGAGGCCTCGGCTATGTATCAGGGTATTAGGTTATTACAGTGAGAAATGAGAGGCCTCGGCTATGTATCAGGGTATTAGGTTATTACAGTAAGAAATGAGAGGCCTCGGCTATGTATCAGGGTATTAGGTTATTACAGTGAGAAATGAGAGGCCCCGGCTATGTATCAGGGTATTAGGTTATTACAGTGAGAAATGAGAGGCCTCAGCTACGTATCAGGGTATTAGGTTATTATAGGGAGCAATGAGAGGCCTCAGCTTCGTATCAGGGTATTAGGTTATTACAGTGAGAAATGAGAGGCCCAGGCTATGTATCAGAGTATTAGGTTATTACAGTGAGAAATGAGAGGCCTCGGCTACGTATCAGAGTATTAGGTTATTACAGTGAGAAATGAAAGGCCTCGGATATGTATCAGATTATTAGGTTATTACAGTGAGAAATGAGAGGCCTAGGCTACATATCAGGGTATTAGGTTATTACAGTGAGAAATGAGAGGCCTCAGCTACATATCAGGGTATTAGGTTATTACAGTGAGAAATGAGAGGCCTCGGCTACATATCAGGGTATTAGGTTATTACAGTGAGAAATGAGAGGCCTCGGCTACGTATCAGAGTATTAGGTTATTACAGTTAGAAATGAGAGGCCTTGGCTATGTATCAGGGTATTAGGTTATTACAGTGAGAAATGAGAGGCCCCGGCTATGTATCAGTGTATTAGGTTATTACAGTGAGAAATGAGAGGCCTCGGCTACGTATCAGAGTATTAGGTTATTATAGTGAGAAATGAGAGGCCTCGGCTACATATCAGAGTATTAGGTTATTACAGTGAGAAATGAGAGGCCTCGGCTATGTATCAGGGTATTAGGTTATTACAGTGAGAAATGAGAGGCCTCGGCTATGTATCAGGGTATTAGGTTATTACAGTGAGAAATGAGAGGCCTCGGCTATGTATCAGGGTATTAGGTTATTACAGTGAGAAATGAGAGGCCTCGGCTACGTATCAGGGTATTAGGTTATTACAGTGAGAAATGAGAGGCCTCGGCTACGTATCAGGGTATTAGGTTATTACAGTGAGAAATGAGAGGCCTCAGCTACGTATCAGGGTATTAGGTTATTACAGTGAGAAATGAGAGGCCTCAGCTACGTATCAGAGTATTAGTTTATTACAGTGAGAAATGAGAGGCCTCGGCTACGTATCAGGGTATTAGGTTATTACAGTGAGAAATGAGAGGCCTCAGCTACGTATCAGAGTATTAGTTTATTACAGTGAGAAATGAGAGGCCTCAGCTATGTATCAGGGTATTAGGTTATTACAGTGAGAAATCAGAGACCTCAGCTACGTATCAGGGTATTAGGTTATTAAAGTGAGAAATGAGAGGCCTCAGCTACGTATCAGGGTATTAGGTTATTACAGTGAGAAATGAGAGGCCTCGGCTACGTATCAGGGTATTAGGTTATTACAGTGAGAAATCAGAGACCTCAGCTACGTATCAGAGTATTAGTTTATTAAAGTGAGAAATGAGAGGCCTCAGCTACGTATCAGGGTATTAGGTTATTACAGTGAGAAATGAGAGGCCTCGGCTACGTATCAGGGTATTAGGTTATTAAAGTGAGAAATGAGAGGCCTCAGCTACGTATCAGGGTATGAGGTTATTAAAGTGAGAAATGAGAGGCCTCAGCTACGTATCAGGGTATTAGGTTATTACAGTGAGAAATGAGAGGCCTCGGCTATGTATCAGGGTATTAGGTTATTACAGTGAGAAATGAGAGGCCTCGGCTATGTATCAGGGTATTAGGTTATTACAGTGAGAAATGAGAGGCCTCGGCTACGTATCAGGGTATTAGGTTTTTACAGTGAGAAATGAGAGGCCTCGGCTACGTATCAGGGTATTAGGTTTTTACAGTGAGAAATGAAAGGCCTCGGCTATGTATCAGATTATTAGGTTATTACAGTGAGAAATGAGAGGCCTCAGCTACGTATCAGGGTATTAGGTTATTACAGTGAGAAATGAGAGGCCTCGGCTACGTATCAGGGTATTAGGTTATTACAGTGAGAAATGAGAGGCCTCGGCTACGTATCAGGGTATTAGGTTATTACAGTGAGAAATGAGAGGCCTCGGCTACGTATCAGGGTATTAGGTTATTACAGTGAGAAATGAGAGGCCTTGGCTACGTATCAGGGTATTAGGTTATTATAGGGAGCAATGAGAGGCCTCAGCTACGTATCAGGGTATTAGGTTATTATAGTGAGAAATGAGAGGCCTCGGCTATGTATCAGGGTATTAGGTTATTATAGTGAGAAATGAGAGGCCTCAGCTACGTATCAGGGTATTAGGTTATTAAAGTGAGATGTGAGAGGCCCCGGCTATGTATCAGGGTATTAGGTTATTAGTGTGAGACATAAGAGGTATCAGCTACGTATCAGGGTTATAGGTTATTACAGTGAGAAATGAGAGGCCTCGGCTATGTATCAGTGTATTAGGTTATTAGTGTGAGACATAAGAGGCCTCAGCTACGTATCAGGGTTATAGGTTATTACATTGAGAAATGAGAGGCCTCAGCTATGTTTTACGGTATGAGGTTATTATAGGGAGCAATGAGAGGCCTCGGCTACATATCAGGGTATTAGGTTATTACAGTAAGAAATGAGAGGCCTCAGCTACGTATCAGGGTATTAGGTTATTACAGTGAGAAATGAGAGGCCTCAGCTATGTTTTACTTATAGGTAGCAATGAGAGGCCTAAGTTATAAATCGGGTTAATTGGAATATTATTTTTAATAAAGTTATTGCTAACAATTTTTTCAGTTTTTTCGCTAAATGTTTTTACATTTTTTCTAATAAAGGTTTTATGTTTAAATCCATGTGAGGACCTTTGGATTACTATTTGGAGCAAAAGAACGATTAGACCCTACAACTAGTAAATTTCAGCTGCATGTGTTCCCATTGAAATCAAAAGGAATCGCTAAACAATACTTTGCGCCGCATTTACACTGTACAAATTATTGTTTTACGCTGCCGAACATTCAACAAAACTTACATTTCACACAGCTAGATGTTATCATTGTGGTATTTGTATTGATCCCTTTGTACAGTGTATAAGGAAAATCATTTACAGGTTTACAATTAACCTTTTGTAATCACAATCCACCCTGACCACTGCTTAACAATATTAACGCTATTTGTATATAGGCATGATATTTATACTGAGCATATTTGCTCAATCATTATATTGTATAACTATTATTATTTTGATAGTATTTCTTAATGCGTTTACAATCATAAATTGGGAGAACATTGAGATTTGAGGAGATTTCTATCTAAAATCGAAACGAACAGTGGGGGAAATGAATTTCTATTAAACGGAAGAGGCTGCAACTGATCTCAGCTTCTAACATTTCTCAAACTGTAAATTGTGACACCGCTATGTGACAAGGTTCCAGATGTCATCAAAGACTTACTGTACAGAGCGAGGTTTGTCTTTGCAGCATTTCTATTACTGAAACAAGATGGTGATACAGGGTTCTAGATATTATAAATCTCAATTATTCAAGACACTAATTTTGGGTCTTCTTTAAAAGTCTGGGCAATCGATCAGGGGTTTACACGCACAAGAAAGGCAAACGGTTAAATCCTGTTCACGAGAATGCCAAGAGAAATCCCGTTTAAAAAGACAAAATTACTATCATTTACTGGCATGAAAAAACGCAAGTATAAAATACAAAGAAAGATTGTAACAACAGGATTCCTAAACGCCATTTCTAGATGCTGTGGTCATGGTTACCGGTTTTTAGTTAGTTTTATGGGATGTAATGGATATACACATTAAATACATACGTATATATGAGCTTCACGCACTACTGACAGGCTATACAGAACTGTAAACATTGTGGTTACTCATATTATGTTGGAAATGGCCGTTTTGCGTTTATCACCTGTTGATTTTCGCACAAACTTGTAAAATGCCATACAAAAGTCTGTGACCTCTGTGTTATGTGAAAGAGGATGTTGGGAAGCCCTATTAGTGTTTTTTTTACAATTACTGAATATTGGCAACAATGTTATTGCTGCCATAATGACTGTGGCGAGCTGTGTATACACCAATAACAAATCCAAAATGGCTCCTACAAATAAGTGGGCGGAGTTAAGATACTGAGAAACTATTGCAGCAAAAAAGCAAAAAAAAAAAGTTGATAACGCATTCCAAACATTTTCAGATTCACCCAGTATGTTATTCACTGCAAAACTGCAGACAATCTTCTAATTACAAGGTGCTGCCTCTTTAAGAAAATTAATGTTTAATTGTGTAGCCAGTTTTGTTTAAAATTAATATTGTGCAATCCACAGGAGACTAATGTTATTTGGATGATTTATTAGGTTTGTGGATTATTAACCCTTTATTCTCCTTACATATGATACATTTTCTCTTTCTTGGCACACCCTCATGTTAACCGTATAGTATTGTCTTGCTATGGTTTGGACCCTCCTGAGTGTGCTGGCAAGCAATGGGTTAACACCTGCAGTGCCAGCACTAGGTATAATAGGTGGGAGAAGTGAGGCCGAATATGATGAGAACTAATCTGTAATAACAGCCTTATTAACGCTTCACAAGGTTGGAGATTGTTAAGCAGCTTAATTGGCATCTAACCATCTAGTTAGAGTGAGGTAATTACATAACCATTAATCGCTAAGCTGCTGATTGACATTTAATAAGTGTAATAATGACCAGATACCTATCCGCGCCCAGCTATGATGCCAATTTAATGCTTAAATGCCACTTTCAATTAGATTAAAAACAATGCATGTTTAATGCATTAGAAAGTGATTAAACAGTTGTTGTCTGGGTGCTGCCAATTGACGGTACAAGGTGCCTTGTAGAAAATGTCTTGGGGCCACACAGGGTTAATAGTAATGCCACGCTATACATCTCATGGGCTGCAGTGGTCTTAGATAATCTGCTTGTGATCCTAACAGGTAACAGCTTCATTGTCATAAAGGAGGAAATTGTATTTATTAATTGCTTGTTTACATGTTGTATTTATTACCAGAAGCAGACAACAATACAATGTAAATTAGTATTATATATCTCATCACATGGGGTAATAGAAAACAAACACAGCGATATATATATATATATAAAGTTCCGTTTAAAAAAAAAAGAGGAAAATTTATTGTTAAAGGAACAGTTTACTTGAAAATTTGTACTGTTAAAAAAGATAGATAATTTTAGCCAATCAGTGCTGATTCATAAATAAGTCCACAGAATCTATATGGCACACATGAACTAGTGCTGTCTAGCTGTAAAAACTGTCAAAATGCATTCAGATAAGAGGCAGCATTCAAGGGCTTAGAAATTATCATATGAGCATACCAAGATTTCGCTTTCAAATAAGAATACTAAGAGAACAAAGCAAATTTGATGATAAAAGTAAATTGGAAAGTTGTCTAAAATGACATGCCCTATCTGAATCAGGAGAGTTTGATTTTGACAAGACTGTCCCTTTAAATAATGCATGCTTAGTTATGAAATACCAAAAGAGAACAAAATATATCTAAAACAAACAGTAAACAACAAACTTGTGTAGATAAATTAGTTACATGTTTTTGTTTGTTCTACTAAGTTCATTTTTTCCTAATACAAAATTTCTCAAACCCCCTTTTTATCCTTAACTCCTCGATTGCTAGAGACAGCTGCAGCACATAAGCCAAAGACATATTTTTTTCTAAACATATCTTAAAGAGACAAAAATGAAAATGTATTTATCCAGATAGAGAATACAATTAAAAACCTGACCTGCGTAAAAAGAAAACATTTATAATATCATGCACGCGATAACGTATTCCCCCATAGGAGTCTATGGAGCAAAAAAAGTGGGGGAAAAACTAACACCCTACTTGCGCGCAAACCTGACTTGAGAATATTAATATTTCACATTCCAATGTTCTTCACATAGCAGAATATGTTCTATTTATTCATAAATACATATTTCTACATATATCTGATTATTATTTTGTACAATATATATCTATACCTATATATGTATACATGGTTAGGTATAGGTATATATATATATATACAGATATATATTGGAATATCTATCTATAAATTCTTAGAACATAGCGTGCTATATGCAGAATATTGGACTGTGAAATATTTACAATAAATACACAGTATAACACTTTATTAAATATGAATATTGCATATATCTGCTTCAACATGTTTTCAGCTACGTGACTGCACAGTGCTACAATGCACTTATATATATATGTCTATATATGAATACATATGTATTTATATGTCTGTAAATACATATATACACAAATAAATACATATGAACACACACACACACACACACACACATATATATATATATATATATATATATATATATATATATATATATATATATATATATATTTAGACATGTATATTTATGTATCTCTATGGTAAAGCCCTTTGCCTGCTTTTTAGCCTTTATAACTTTTTTGTGCAACTTTTAAAAATAATTTTTATTAGATGGTGTTATTATGAGTGTAACTGTACTTTGTAATGTATATTTATTAGCTGGTGTTATGTGTGTAACTGTACTGTGTAATGTATATTTATTAGATGGTGTTATGTGTGTAACTGTACTTTGTAATGTATATTTATTAGCTGGTGTTATGTGTGTAACTGTACTATGTAATGTATATTTATTAGCTGGTGTTATGTGTTTAAATGTACTGTGTAATGTATATTTATTAGCTGGTGTTATGTGTGTAACTGTACTGTGTAATGTATATTTATTAGCTGTTGTTATGTGTGTAACTGTACTGAGTAATGTATATTTATTAGCTGGTGTTATGTGTGTAACTGTACTGTGTAATGTATATTTATTAGCTGGTGTTATGTGTGTAACTGTACTGTGTAATGTATATTTATTAGCTAGTGTTAATATGAGTGTAACTGTACTGTGTAATGTATATTTATTAGATAGTGTTATTATGTGTGTAACTGTACTGTGTAATGTATATTTATTAGCTGGTGTTATGTGTGTAACTGTACTGTGTAATGTATATTTATTAGCTGGTGTTATGTGTGTAACTGTACTGTGTAATGTATATTTATTAGCTGGTGTTATGTGTGTAACTGTACTGTGTAATGTATATTTATTAGCTGGTGTTATTATGAGTGTAACTGTACTTTGTAATGTATTTTTTATGTGTTTTGTGACACTTTTTTGTTTCACAAAACAGTTAACTATATCTGAGAGGTCACGCTAACCCAACGCACGTTAACTTCAGCGATTGCGTTTACTTTAAACTTGTAATACGAGTGGAAAACCCGATGTGTACAAACAGCCGCGATAAACCCCTTATCACTCGCAAGAACTGTAAATGCGCTACTAGTAATCTGACCCTAAATGTATTTGGATAAGGTCCTTTTACTTGAATTATCCTTAGAGAGGTTTTCACGTGAGCCTGTTACTTATGTATACGAGCACTTTGCTCCTCTGTACATTTCTGAGTTAATAAGGGCCCTTGATAAATACAGAGAACACAGGAGTTTCCTAATAAGCATCTCTCAGTGTAACAATTAGGGACCGAAGGTAAAATCCTGGGGCAGTTAAAGTGTTTGGGAGGAGGAAATGTGCTGCTCTGGAGAGTACTTGTTTGGATTTTTACTTTTAATGGGACATTTAAGGATCCTGGTGAGGAGCTTTGGATTCTAAGACATTTAAATGTGAAAATCAGCTTAGAAAACAATGGGATAGTTTGTTTTTTATTCTACAGACAATAACAATATTCCCAGAGCACAGAGAGATACTTACTGTAATAAACAATAATATTAAGAAATGTCATTTAAAAACACACTAAATCCATGCATTATACAATCCCTATTTTGCTCGGTGCTCCACCCACAGGCCTGGGATTTGTATTTTCTTGAAGTGTTTGCTAATTGCTCACACCCACCAGGAATAGCTTATGTCAAATGCAATAATACAATTGGCAAATACAAAGCGCTTTGTCACAATACACAATACAAAACAAAGCCGTGTAGGTGGAAGGATAAAGGAGCACTTACCTGCAAGGTAAAGCCAATTTAGTTTTTGTAAATGTAATTTCAACTTATTTTAAAGGTTTTCTTGTTACCCTTAAAGGGACATAAAACCCAAAACTTTTCTTTCATGATTCAGATAGAGAATACAATTTTTTTTTCCAATTTACTTCTATTATCAAATTTGCATTGTTCTCTTGTTATTCTTTGTTGAATAGATATCTAGATAGGTAGCGTGCACATGCCTGAAGCACTACATGACAGGACATAGTGCTGAGTGCTCTTGCAAATGTAGAACATTGTTGCAAAAATGCTGCCATATAGTTCTGTAGACATGTGCACGCACCTGAGCTTATTTTCCTGCGTTTCAACAAAGAATAGCCAGAAAACTAAGAAAATCTGATAATAGAAGTAAATTTGGAAAGTTATTTAAAATTGTATGCTCTCTGAATCATGAAAGACAATATTTGGGTTTTATGTCCCTTTTAAATTTCAGTCTAACTCAATAATTTGATGTTGTAACAGGTTCAGAACCATGGAACCTTTTTTAACCTCCATAAATTGGTTAAACACATAGATAAAATCACACTCAGGTGTAGCAGGGGATCTGCTTGTCCCAAGCAGGAGACACACAGTGAATAGATCAGCGCTGCGGAATCTGTTGGCGCTCTACTAATACCTGATAATAATAATAATAATAATAATAATAATAATAGTATAGTCACACAACCAATCACCGGCAGTATCCAGTGTGGGAGCTGTAATGCTTGCAACTCATGGGACTTTATCTATGTGTTTACCCACTTTGCAGAGGTGAAAACCTCACATGACCAAATAAATTATATCTCTGACCAATTGGAGCGTGTAATTTTTCCATAACAATGTCTTTTTAAATTTTGTTTTTGCACTTTTCATTTGTGCATCATGCTGAATGTTAGAGCAGTGAGGCAGCCAGTAAGTTGCATTATCACTGACTTCAGCTGTTTAGTGGTAACAGTCCCATAGGCTTGGAGCATGGTGGGCACCTTACAACACTGAATGGGTACCTCCGTCAGAACACTTCCCTTGTCCTGGACATCCCTTAACCTTTAAAGTTGTCAATCCCCGGCCTAACCTTCTAACATTTATTAAATAACTTAATTGCTATAAATAAGAGTTACACACAACTTTGGTATAAAAATTGGCCGCAGCTATTTTATTAATAACATAAGTTAAATATTATATAATAAAACATTTCCAAACATTTAACAGAACATACCTGATGTTCATAAATAACATTCCAAATCAAACAAACTGTCAATTCCCCACAGCGGTGCTAGTTCCCAAACCCACAAAAACAAGATGGCCGTTATTAAAAAACTGGACTCAACTATATCCCCGTTGAGTCCGTCCAAGGACACCTACACTTTAATAGGGAACCCCTTGCCCCTATAAAACCAGTTGCCCGCTCACCCCATGGAGAGGCAACTACTTAAAATCCTCCAAATCACTTGGCCATATTGCTTAACATATTTGTCTGTGAACTAGCACCCCCGCCTTGCTGCGACGAACACAAAACAAGGAAGGGACACCACAGATTAGGGAGGGAGGGAGGGAGCACTTTCCACATAAGTTTGATAAATAATCTGATGACAGATTCTCCCGCTCTTTCCTTAAAAGCGTAACAGCGCGTGCTAAGCCAGCCCCCTTACAGGCTCCCAACCAATCACACACTAGGCCTAATTCCTCCAACGGTTACTTCAAACTCCCAGGGGCTCCCTGACCTTTAAAGTTGTCAATCCCCGGCCTAACCTTCTAACATTTATTAAATAACTTAATTGCTATAAATAAGAGTTACACACAACTTTGGTATAAAAATTGGCCGCAGCCATTTTATTAATAACATAAGTTAAATATTATATAATAAAACATTTCCAAACATTTAACAGAACATACCTGATGTTCATAAATAACATTCCAAATCAAACAAACTGTCAATTCCCCACAGCGGTGCTAGTTCCCAAACATACAAAAACAAGATGGCCGTTATTCAAAAACTGGACTCAACTATATCCCCGTTGAGTCTGTCCAAGGACACCTACACTTTAATAGGGAACCCCTTGCCCCTATAAAACCAGTTGCCCGCTCACCCCATGGAGAGGCAACTACTTAAAATCCTCCAAATCACTTGGCCATATAGCTTAACATATTTGTCTGGGAACTAGCACCCCCGCCACCGACTGGACTGACCGAACAGCCCAGTCCCGCCAAACCCAAAATTTTGCCCAACGCTTCTTTTATATCAAAAAGAAATAGCTGCAGCCTGAATTGATGAAAGTGTACATCATCTTTTAGATAGAATTCCTCAGCCCCTTCCACTTCAAAATCTGGGTGGAAAACAACACCCCCCGCAACCTTCTTATGAAAGAGCTAACTATTTTGTTAACTTTCTTGCGGCTCTTTTCCAACCTATCATAATCCCACACTGATCTCCAAACCAGTCGAGGAGTAATCTGTGACCAGACTATTTTTATTCCGGGATAAATCTCTTTTATATTGCCCAAATCCCTTTTGATTCTTCTTACTAATTCTTTTTGAGGAATCATACCCAAATCATTCCCCCCCAAATGCAATATCAAAACATCCGGGTGATGGAAAACCTTGCTGTAATCGAGAAACACTGGAAACAGAAGTTCCCAGCACATTCCCCTAATCCCAAACCATTTGACCTCCCATTGACCAACTGGACACCCGAGCTGAAGGCCGCCCATTTTCTTACTGGCCTCAGCATTGGCCCAATATATAAATGAATGCCCCATCACCCATACGATCCTCACACCTGAAATAAAAGAAATAAAAGAGAACATTCAGGATGATTTCAGCTCAAGCATTCCCACACATTCACCCCAATCTAAAAAATTTTATTTTTTTATTTTTTTTTAAAACCCTCAAATCAGGTCTAACATAAGATTTATAACGACTTGAACCCCATCTACCAATCTTTTTGACTATATCCTCTTTGAGACCTAGCATAGCAGCTTCAGTAGCAGCTCCTATACGGAATGAGTGGGACCCAAACTCTAATGGATTAAAACCCAATAAAACAATTGAACCCTTCAGAATTGCTCTAAATTGATACTGTGACAAAAATGAACCATCTGAGTGAACCAACAAAGGACCATCCTGCAAAGGCCGTATGGACCCATAATGCATCATTACCTGACAAGGACATATCGCTGCACCGCTAGGGAACAGCACTATATTCTTGCCTTTTCCATAAATGTCTGTTTTACTACTTCTCAGTAAGATTTCAACCCTGCTCTCATTCCATATTACATCTTCTTTTTGTAAACCTCCAGAAACTTTCCTGCTAGGGTTTACCAATTCAGAAAGCCTAAAAGCCCCAAAAAAGGCCAATACAAAGGCCATTCTAAACAATATTACTTCAAATGCTGATACACAAACATCAGCCAGTACTACCCAAATTTTTTCAAGCAAATTAAATGTAATAGGCCTTCTCTTGTCTCTACCCTTCGCCTTCTTCTTCAAACCTTTAAGAACCTGACGTACACAAAAAACCTTTGTAATGTCAGGCAGGCCTAATAAACGGAATCTAAAAGCTAGGGCCGCCAATCTTTTCTCCATATTAGATGCTGACAAACCCAAGGTTCCCCAATGCCACATCCATTCCAATAAGCAACCAGTGACATCATCAGACCCTTCGTTGATTTCAGCCTGATCTAACCACATTTTCCATTCCTTCCAGACTGATACATAAGACACCCAAGTACCTGGAGCCAAAGATTTCCTAATTAATTCAGCCAATCCTCCACCCCAAGCTTCCAAAGTTGGACCGGAAACTTCGCTCCAGCTACATCTGCTTGAGGAGCCAGCTCCCGAAAGCGACACCATTGTGAACGAGATAAAGAATCTGCTATCAAATTAAGCTTACCAGGGATATGTTTTGCCCTGACTAAAACATTCATACTTAAACATTTCAAGACCAGTACTCTCAATAAATGCAAAACTGGCAATGATGACGCAGATAATGAATTGATAGCAGAAACAACACCCATATTATCCGTGTGGAACAATATGGATTTATTCACCAAATCAACTTCCCACACAAACAATGCCACCAGAATCGGAAATAATTCAAGGAAGACTAGGTTCCGAGTTAAACCCAACCCCACCCATTCTTGAGGCCACACCTCTGCGCACCAATGACCCTGAAAATAAGCCCCGAAACCAACGCCACCAGCTGCATCTGTTATCAAATCCAAATCAACATTAGAGATCCTAGCTTCCATAAAGATTGCAACTCCATTAAAATTTTTAAGGAACTACAACCAAACTTTCAAATCATCCTTGTGGCCTATTTTAATCCTTACAAAATGATGAGGCTTACTAACACCAGACGTAGCCAATGACATTCTTCTAGAAAAAACTCTACCAATGGGAATGATTCTGCAAGCAAAATTCAATTTTCCCAGCAGAGATTGCATTTCCCTCAAAGTCACCTTATGGACCCCCAAAAAATGCTGAATCATTTTTGACAAATCCACAATCTTTTCCAAAGGTAACCTACATTCCATTTTTTCTGAATCAATTGTAATACCCCAAAAATTAAGGGCCGTAACTGGACCCTCAGACTTTTCCATTGCAATAGGAACCCCAAATTCAGATGCCATTGAATAAAAACAATCCCTTAACTTCAAACAAACGTCCGATTCAGGAGGACCAACAAAAAGAAAATCATCCAAATAATGAACTATAGAAGAGAATCCTGGCTTAAATTTAACAACCCATTCTAAAAAAGAACTAAAACACTCAAACAATGAACAAGAAATAGAACAACCCATCGGGAGGCAAAGGTCGATGTAGAAAAAACCATCAAAACAACAACCCAAGAGATAATGGGAAGAAGGATGAACCGGAAGTAACCGAAAGGCTGCCTCAATATCCACTTTAGCCATTAAAGCAAATTGACCGGCCTCCCTAACCAGATTAACTGCCATGTCAAATGATGTATAAGACACAGACGATAATTCCTCCGGAATATCATCATTCACAGACCCACCCTTTGGAAAAGATAAGTGGTGAATAAGTCGAAATTTACCAGGTTCCTTCTTAGGAACCACTCCCAAGGGAGAAATACGCAAATGGGGATAGGAGAAACTTTAAAAGAAACCTCCTTCTCAAGCTTACTCCTAACAACATCTGGCCATTCCCTAGCAGACTTAAGGTTACCCCTGTAGTGAACAACGCCCCCTGAAGATGGAATTCTAAAACCAAACTCAAAACCATGAAGCAATAACAAGGCTTTTTCACCAAAGCCCTTCTGTGTAGCGTAGAGTACGAGCCACAGCTCCATCCTGCTTAACCTCACCGGAGTTAATCCCTTTTTCAGACAGCTCCTGGGTTCCTCCCAATTTGTTCTTTTTGAAACACTTGGTGGAAGGGTGAGATCCCCCACACACTGAGCATTCATGTCTGAATTTACAAGCCGATCCCCATTTGCAAATCTTTTCAATGAAAGCAAAACAGAAACCTTTTTTGACTGTTGCCGACGACCCACTTTGAAGTGACCCGCCGGCACCCGCACGAAAAGGCTGCGAAGACCTTAACGTGGTCATCACTTTTAGCCAAAGGCCCATATCACGGTCATCCCACTTCATCTCAGGCTTAACCGACAAACGTTGTCTAAATTGTTCATCATAAACCCACCAAGCCATACCCCCATATGTTCTCTGAGCAGCGGCTACTTCATCTAAATAACAAAAAAGTGCCGCGCCTTGATCAGGGAACTTACCAGCAAATACACTGGCATAAATAACAAAAGCTTGAAACCAGTTAGTAAATGTTTTAGGTAATTTTCTGTATTGTTTTTTCCTCTCCTCCTCTTCCTTCTTAGACGCATCCTTTTTTGAGTCTTCAGGTATCTCAAAAGACTGGTCAAGAGGGAGGAGAGAAAATAATTCAATAAACTCTCTCTTACATATCTTCTCCCTTAACTCAACCGTCAAGTGCATACCCAAAGGCCCAATAGAACACAAAGAAGACCTGGCCAAAGCCGTGTCAGCAATTTTAAGCTCAGAACCCCCAGACCCTTTATTATCAACATTGGCCACTTTTGACTGAGACAAACGAACCACTTGAGATTGGGATGCAGACCCTACATCTTTTGTTCCCACACCAGAAATCCCTAATGCCCCATTTTGAGGTGCAGATCCAGGAGGAACCCACGAATTGGCGACTCCCCCCGAAACTTTAGCACCTTCTAACTTGGCTAACAAGTCCCTTAAACCCGCTACAACAGTTATTGATAAAGGATCAGCATTCACACCAACTGTTTCAACCCCCACATTCAAATTCACAGCCCCAGATCCCTCATTACCTGCCCTAAGATCCTGAGCCGCCGCAGACTGATCCCCTTGAGATGCAGCCGTGACCTTCTCTATATTCTGGAACCCAGGAGTCCTAGGTTCCGTATTAGCCATCAATTGTTGACTTCTTTCAGCCTGCAAAACAGAAACATGTGACAAACCCCCTGAAGGTGCCCAAACTCCAATGCCCCTACTAGCCGTAGACATACCCAACCTACTATCCACTAAAACACCCCTACCCCTCTTAGCAGATGTAACCTCAAACCCTTCACCCCTTAAGTCCCCATACCTCTTGTGTTGTCTACCTCTACCTTGTATTCTCCCAATCCCAGACCTGTTTGGACGTTGAACAGAATTAACCAAGCTATTAAATGTATTGTTATGCCTCCGTCCCACCATCCCTTGATGACCAAAATTAAAATTGTTGGCCATACTCACCCCGCTTCTTCTCCCCTTGCATTAGAACGTCCCGCTCACGGAACGCCGTCCTCCATATCAAGCCTGATATTATCCGTCCAGGATTCCTGAAGGCCATAAGCTTCCCCACTTAGGCCGTCATTTCCCACCACCAAGAAACCCGGAGAGTTCTCAGGCCGTGACCCAATCTCATTCCTTTCTAAAAGAAAAACATTATTAGAAACAGGTACATTTTCAACCACATCAACATTCCTACCCCTCAAATTTCTTAACTCACCACCTAAAACTAAATCACTCGATGACCTGACTGCCGGTCTAAACTGGCGTAGGGGATTAACCACACTGGGAGAAGGAGGAATAAAATCCTCCTCAGAAGAATCTAAATATAAGGCTAATTCCCCAACGCCGTTATCAACCTCTGTATCATGCTGACTCTCACTGACTTCGACCCCTTCCACTCTCTCATCTAACACTCGATAAGCCTGTTCCTCAAAATTGCTACTAGGCCTTAAAACCTGGGCCGTTTTTGAAACATTATGTAACTGCTCCTCAACCGCCTGAGACAAAACGGTCGGGCCTGACACCTTCAATTCCTCACCCCTCTTTCTCACTAAAACACTTCCTAACCTACCACCACTCACTTGCTCCTTACTACCACTCGATATACTAGGCCTCGGCGGACCGTCACCTTTACTAACTTGCCTCTTCCCCTTAAATACCTCTTTTTGGCCTAAATTGGCCGTCTTACCCTTAGGCAAAGAATCACCCTTCTTTACAGGCACATTAACTTGCTCTGGTAGAGAACAAATGCTCCCAGACAGCATAGCAGGATCCACAACCTCAGCTCCGGCCTGCCGACTCCCGGAACCAGAACTTGACTTCTTCCTCACAGCCGCCTTTAACCCCGGACTGGGGCTGGGTCTTCTCCGTCCGCCATTACTCCCCACCGAATCCGGATCCAAACGAACCGGAGGCCTAGAACGCCTCACCGGTCTCGAAGCAGCGTCCTCCTTATCATCCTTCGATTCGATATCAGATCCGAAAAAGGGACGTAACTTATCCTCGAGCCAGGTAGTGCCCATTTTAGCAGCTTCCAACTTAAGTTGGTCGAAAATCGCATCAAACTGCGCCATCACAAATAATTCCACAACGAGCAAGCACTTTCCACATAAGTTTGATAAATAATCTGATGACATATTCTCCTGCTCTTTCCTTAAAAGCGTAACAGCGCGTGCTAAGCCCGCCCCCTTACAGGCTCCCAACCAATCACACACTAGGCCTAATTCCTCCAACGGTCAAGTCCCCTTCCCGTTACTTCGAACTCCCAGGGGCTCCCTTATCCAGACCAATAGCTCCTGGTATCCAGCTTTGACTGCAGTCTAAAGTTAGGGACGTGAACAGAACTGAGGCAGCACTCAGGTTTCTGAACACAAAATGAACTTTTTTATTGAACAGCACACACATATTTATGCACCCTGGCATTCCAGAGTCACAGAGCTTCTGGATACAGAGGGAATTGGTTAAACAGTAAAACAAACATATGAACAATACTTCAAACCTATAAACAATTGTCTTTTCTCAGGTAAAAACAGATTAACGTATCAACTTAATTAAAGGGACAGTCTAGTATAAATTAAACTTTCATTATTCAGATAGGACTTTTAATTTTAATCAACTTTCCAATTTACTTTTATCATCAAATTTGCTTTTTTTCTTGGTATTCTTAGTTTAAACTAAACATAGGTAGGATCACATGCTAATTTCTAAGCCTTTGAGGGCTGCCTCTTATCACATGCTTTTTAAATCTCTTTTCAACACAAAGAGACAGAAAGTACACGTGGGCCATATAGATAACACTGTGTTAAGGCACAGGGGGTTATTTAAGATTTAGCACAAAACAATGCTAAATTTAAGATAATAGATAATAAACAGTCACAGTCATGTGATCAGGGGGCTGGAAGAAGGTTCCTAGAATCAAGGTAATCACAGAGGTAAAAAGTGTTTTAATATAACTGTGTTGGCTGTGCAAAATTGGGGAATGGGTAATAAAGGGATTATCTATCTTTTAAAACAATAAAAATTCTATGGTAGACTGTCCCTTTAACTGGGGGAAAAGTTTACTCAGACGATCTGATTTTGGGCAGCCTCGTTAACATAATCACACAGGAATACATTGAACACTAATCAGGTTATCCAAACAGACTCCTGAGACACAATCAGATCTAAAGAGAAAATAAAACACCTCTTATTAGAAAATATAAAAACAGCTCTTATTAAAGGGACAGTCAACCATAGCATTGTTATTGTTTTAAAAGATAGATAATCCCTTTATTACTCATTCCCCAGTTTTGCATAACCAACACAGTTATATTAATGTACTTTTTACCTTTGTGATTACCTTGTATCTAGAAACCTTCTTCCAGCCCCCTGATCACATGACTGTGACTGTTTATTATCTATTGTCTTAAATTTAGCATTGCATTGTGCTAAATCTTAAATAACTCCCTGTGCCTGAACACAGTGTTATCTATATGGCCCACGTGTACTTTCTGTCTCTTTGTGTTGAAAAGAGATTTAAAAAGAATGTGATGACTCAGATCCCTGCATACCCACTACATCACCTGAAAAATCACTGGCTCTGTAACCGCAATAACACTAATCTGAGCCTATTGACTGCCTATTTAACCTCTTAAGGACATATGACGGAATTTTCCCGTCATAAAACAATTGAGCAAACCGAAAGCTGTGTCCTTAAAGGGTTAAGGGACAATTAAGAACGATCTGTATGGCTGAAGGGGGACTATCCCTAAATCTGCTCTTACATATAAGCTACCTTACAGCAACCTACTGACCCTGGTGTGTCTCCTAACTTAGAGACCTTACCCTGCACACTTAACTCTGAACCCTCATAACTAGCTTGGGGCCTGAGATTTGAGCTGACCTGCAGGACCAGATAATTCTCACCTACTCTGCCTCTAACACTGTCTATCCACAGCAAGCAAAGTATACCCACAAGACCCTGCTATCACAGAGACTCCCTGCAGTACTGTACATTGCTCAGTCCTCAAGGTCCTGTCAGGACTCAAAACCTCTGCCTGGTTCTCAGATAGATACCACACTGTAGTGTCTCTCCTCTTCCCTTTCCCACTCTAACTCTTAGAGTGGGTCATACCCCACATCCTTTTCCCGTCTAGGCCCAGTGGTGGCATTGATCCCTTAGGGGAGAGACACATCCAGTCAAAACTTGTTACTTCCAGGAGTCACCTACTACCCACACTCCTGCCTATTTGCATCATAGCTTACCACTAACACAGCCTCCAAAAGAACTCTCTATAGTTGCTTAACCCACGTAGCGCAACTATGATGTGCTAAGTCCTGGGGCGCCCCTCCCTGCCGGTGTTAGCCAGCTGATTCTGCCAGGTCTCCCTCATAGTGATCCTCTCTCCTCCTAACACCTCCTAATCCACTACTCACCACTAGTGGTAAACCTACCTTCCAATGTCGCAATATTCCAAGAGGAAATCCAAGGGAATGAAACCTTCAAAGCATACAGTTCGAGATCATTTTCTCCCTATCAGGGACCCATCACCGGATATCTCAGATGATGATAGATCTGCCTCCCCCTTTATCTCCGAGGGAAGGGCTAGCGTGCGGAGCTCACCACCCTCCCGCACGCAGTCTGAAACGATCACTATAGATTCTATGAAGCTACTGCTAGATCAACAGACCCAGTCATTCACAAAGAGGTTTGATAAATTAGAAAGGTCCTTTGACGATCTCAGGAAAGACATTGTCACAGTTAATGAGCGAACTGACATCTTAGAACGCAAACAAGAGGACCTGCTAGTGGACCACACAAATTGGGTGAGCTATACACAAAACTTGGCCGACCAAGTGTCCTCCTTGGAGGCGAAGCTGGCAGACTTGGAGGACCGCTCCAGGCGGAACAACGTCAGGATTCGGGGAATTCCAGAATCTGTGGGGCCCCAGGATCTAGAAAAATTCACTCAAGCACTATTCAGATCAATCCTGGGTCCATCGGGAGATCAGGATGCAAGAATCGACAGAATACACAGGGCGGCTAGGCCACAAAACCTACCTATGGACAAGCCCAGGGATACCATAGCCAAACTGCACTATTTTTCCTTCAAAGATAGGCTACTGAAAGTCACCCTGAGACAACCACAACTCCCAGATCAATTTAAAGATATTTCACTGTATCCTGATCTGTCCCCATTCACGCTCCAGCAACGACGAAGTTTCAGTGAAACCACAAAATCTCTGAGAGATCAACATATCTGGTACAGGTGGGGATTCCCGACCAAATTGATCATTACCAAAGACGGGACCCAACACACTGCACTAACACCAAGACAGGCGCAAGACCTCCTGAGAATCTGGAATCTACCTGCTGGTAACGGAGATGAGAATCCTCCCCACCCACATAGAGCAGGGCCTTTGCTGAGAGTTGGAGCCCAGCCTTGGAACCCGGACAGACAAGAGCCACCTAGACAAGACCCCGGACGATGACTCACCACCCTCAGCCCACCCATGGAGGTCTTATGATTACTCAACCTCCCTCCTCCGGGTGTGTATAGACTGCTTATCGCGGTCCAACCCTCGAGAGGACTGTTCTACTTTCTAGCACCAAGATGGTACCGAAGAACCTGTGAGGCCCAGCTGTTGGGCACCTTTAACATCATTCCCCATTCCATGTTTTCTTTCCCTCCCTCCCCCCCCCCAACACTAGTTGTTTAGACTCTACATACTTTGCTCTCACTCCCCTAGAGGACTGGGACATGGTCTGCCTGTGTAGACCATCTCCCTATACGGATTGGGACTACACCTAGGAGTCGGAGATGACCAGAGAACTGGTAATGTACTGTTGAAGGAATATCTAATCTCACCAACTACCAATTTTTTCACTGAGTTGTTTTCATACCACTAATTGTTTATCATATTCCACTAATGTTCTTTTATGTACCTAAAGTTTATAGTTCCTGCAAGGGTGTTCCTAATGATTTTGGTCTCTCTTCTTATCCTCTCCCTTCCCTCCATTCTTTCCTTATTTTCCCTAACCCCCTAACTCGTTCTCCCTTTTCCTATTCCAACCTGGCCTCTCTTGACTCCCCAATAACCCTTCCTTCCCCATGCCTTCCCACTAGACCCTACTGTCTCACCACATCTATGTACTCCACTCTTTCCCCCCGCCTACTTCCCATTCCAGCCTGGCTTCAACCTTCCTTCTTCAGCTCCTATGCCCTCTTGTTCCTCTCTCCATATGCTCTCCCTCCTTTCTTCTAGGAGGACTGAACTCCTGGCCATCCACCTATCTATCTTTTTTCTCTCTATCTCTTCGTTCTTCCCTCCCCAACCTATCCATCCTTCCTCCATATTTCCACCCACCCAAAACCGCCTCTCCCTTCCAACCCTCCATATGCTCCATCCTGTCTATATCCCTCTCCAACCTCTGATCTTATTTTAACATCTGAAAAATGTCAATTGTTTAGCATTGTAGATGTTCAGCGTATACTAATTTACTATATGACTATATGTATTAACCTGCACTGTTGGATCTGTACAATATCCCCACATAGAATGCTGGCTTACTAGTATGTGTAGAGGTAGATCTAATGATTATATGCACTGTTTATTTGCCCTCTTTTCGTCTCTCCTCTCCTCATCATCTCCTCTCTCCCCTATTTCCTCCGCTTTAGCAGATACTCGACCCTCCCTCTACTTCTATACCCTCTTCTGGCTGCTCCACTCTCCTTCCCATCCGCTCTTCTTCCCTTCCCAGGAAGACAGAACTCTATACCGCCTGCCCATCTCTATTCATTATTCCTATGTTCTTCCTCTCTGACCCCCCTCCCACCCTTCACTCGCCCTGTCTAGCCATAACTGCCTCTTCTCCGGAGAGTGAAAGTATTTCCATCTGAAATCGATTTGAGAACCACTGTTTGCTTATTAAATGGGACTCTGTTATCACTTTAGGCTTCGCCCCCCTCTTACTCCCTGTCCTTCCTTCCCCCCCCCCTTCCTCCCTCTCCCTCCTTCCTCCCCACCCTCTCCTTCCTCCCTCTTTAACCCCCTTCCCTTTCACCTCCCTTCCCTTCTTGCCTCCTTCCCCTTCTTCCTCTTTTCCCTTCCCCTCTCTTCTCCCCCCTCACTCTAACCCCTCTCCCCTTCCTTCTTCTCCCTTCTTCCACTCCCCCCTTCCCTCCCTCCCCAACCTTCTCCTTCCACTTTCTTCCCCCCCTCCTCGCCCTCTTCCCCTTTCCGCTCCCCTTCCCCTCCCCCCCCCCCTTTTTCTTTTTTCTCTTTCCTTTTTTCTCTTTTCTTGAGAAGAAAGAGGAAGAAACAAATTGTGTGGGAAGGGATAATCACCTTATCCTCCGCACCCCTTCTGGCAGAGTTAGGTAGTCTCTGCCCTGTTCGCAGAGCCCTTACCGTATCCTGCACCTCTTTGAGCGTGGAAAAAAAAAAAAAAAAAAAAAAAAGGGCTCTCCGGATGTTTACAATATATAGATTTGTTAGGATTGTTTTATGTGTCTATGTCTACAGACTGTATGCTATCATAATCTTAATGTTGATGTTGGCTTGTTTATATATGTTTGACAAATAAGTTAGAATTGCTGATGCGAGGATCTAAGCTCGAAGATTTTGAGTGATTAATATATGCGATCCCCAAGTATTTCTTCCAGATAGAGTACTCTTTTTCCTGAGCTTGCAACCTTAGATGCATAGTCTTACTCATCTTGCACTAGCAGATTTGGGACGACTAGCTACATCTACTCCCCTACCAAGTTACAGAGTTGTATGAGGCGCAGTTACTACAGTTTTATTTTCCTAGCTCAGAGTGGGGAACCTGTGTACTTGATAATGTTCAATGTTTGTATCAGCCCAGGTTTGCAGTAGCAACAGAAGTCCATATTAATATATCACCCCTATTAGTTTGCAGAGATGACTATATTATGTTAACTAAGAATAACCTAGGCACACTGCTGTACTTCTAAAATCTAATGATACCTATGGTCTCCCAACTTGAGCGCTATGTCATTCACATTGACACTAAACTCCTTGATTTTAGCTCTGTTTTTGGGTCCTCAGTGACTGGCTAAGGTTTCTGGCCCCCTAAGTGGGCCTGTTTGCTTGGAGGACATAACGATCCAACAATCTTAAAAAATGAGGTAACCAGAATATCATATCCTGTTGATTTGTTGAGAGTTGATGTTTTCAGTTGATGTATTGTAATTACTTGATATGTGTTATTCCTACAGGATGTACATTGTTTGTATCTTTTCTGATATGACTGTAATGTAAAAGCTATTTTACCTCAATAAAAATACTTTAACAAAAAAAAGAATGTGATAAGAGGCAGCCCTCAAAGGCTTAGAAATTAGCATATGAGCCTACCTATGTTTAGATTAAACTAAGAATACCAAGAGAAAAAAGCAAATTTGATGATAAAAGTAAATTGGAAAGTCAATTAAAATTAAAAGTCCTATCTGAATAATGAAAGTTTTATTTATACTTGACTGTCCCTTTAACTATTAAGTCCTTTATGCCCACTTGGTTTATAGAGTCACACTTGCTCCCACAATGTGCACTCACACCCTGTAGCCTGTACCCATTCTGTATCTAGGGGTATTGGGTGACGTGGACAATTAAGACGGGGTGTTTGGCATTTACAATTCCACATTTTCATGCCGTCTATGGGTATCCTCAAGCCAATGTACCCCCTGCCCAAAGAGTGTTCCATAACAGGCCCCCAGATCACGTCACAACAATCACACACTGCCCCTTCCTGTTATATTATGGAGGGAAGTATAACTGAAAAAGAGTTAAAAGTCACTGTCTTAAATTTAATTTAAAAATAATTTAATTGCTTAATTGCTCAGCTATTCTGTGCAGTTTATTAAGTGAAGCATGCCATAGGCAGTCACTGTGGCGGCAATGCAGAAAATTGGCATTTCATTCAGAGGGAATTGAAGAGAACTCACTTGGTGCTTCTCACAGAAATACTCACCTAACTGAACAGACGCTGTCTCCGGTCTAGTTTTTCATTTTTTTTCTTGGCCTAAGTTCCAACAATAAAATATTCTGAATGCAATGCACCAGCATATTAAATACTGCAGCTGTTCAGAGCACCAGTGGGGCTTGTATCATATCATAAATAAACAAATTGAGTAATTACCAGATGGCAAGATTACAAGTGGAGCACAACATATCGCTTTCGCAAAAGTGATATTTGCTCTCCACTGAGTAATACTCATCGCACATGTGCACTGGTATTACAAGTTAGCCGCAATGCGAACTCAACCTCGCATTGGCATTGCATGGAAGCATTGCAGTCACAAGAGTGCTCTTCCATAGACTTCAATGGGAGTCTTGTTCTAATGCCGTGAGATATGACATGAGAACTAGTGCAGCGAAGGGGGTAAATCGCACAGTGATGGGCAGCAAATATAAATATACTGTATATGTATATGAGCACCTTAGGCTGGTGCACATAGCATATTTAAATACTCTCTTGAAAAGGGGTATAGCTTTTATTAGAAGCATTTTTGCTTAAACATGTATATTTCAAAATACCTCTAATCAAAATTGAAATGCACCTGTGTCCAGTAAGTAACTATCGGCTAGATTACGAGTTTTGTGGTATGGGTGAAAAAACAGCGTTAAGGCTGATAACGCTGCTTTTTCACTACAGCTGGTATTACGAGTCTTGCAGGTTTAGGGGCACCGCACACTTTTTTGGCCATAACGCAAATTAACTTATGCAATTTAAGTAAAGTCCTTTTTCAATGGGAATTCCATAGCGCCGATATTACAAGCTTTTTCTGGGAGGCCAAAAAGTGAGCTGTACAGCATATACCGCAAGATTCTTAACGCAATCTAAAGTCAGTAGTTATGAGTTTTACGCTACAAAGCTGTAGCATAAAACTCATAACTAAAGTGTTAAAAAGTATACTAACACCCATAAACTACCTATTAACCCCTAAACCGAGGCCCTCCCGCATCGCAAACACTAAAATTAAATTATTAACCCCTAATCTGCCACTCCGGACATCACCGCCACTAGAATAAACATATTAACCCCTAAACCGCCGCACTCCATCACAAACACTAGTTAAATATTATTAACCCCTAATCTGCTGTCCCTAACATCGCCGTAACCTACATTACAGTTATTAATCCCTAATCTGCCGCCCCCAACGTCGCTGCCACTATACTAAAGTTATTAACCCCTAAACCTAAGTCTAACCCTAACCCTAACACCCCGTAACTTAAATATAATTAAAATAAATCTAAATAAAAATTACTATCATTACCTAAATAATTCCTATTTAAAACTAAATACTTACCTATAAAAGAAAACCCTAAGCTAGCTACAATATAACTAATAGTTACATTGTATCTAGCTTAGGGTTTATTTTTATTTCACAGGCAAGTTTGTATTTATTTTACCTAGGTAGAATAGTTACTAAATAGTTAGTAACTATTTACTAACTACCTAGCTAAAATAAATGCAAATTTACCTGTAAAATAAAACCTAACATGAGTTACACTAACACCTGACCTTACACTACAATTAAATAAATTACCTAAATTAAATAAAATTACATAAATTAAAAAAAAAAAAAATACTTAAGTAGACAAAATAAAAAAAGACATTATCAGATATTTAAACTAATTACACCTAATCTAATAGCCCTATCAAAATAAAAAGCCCCCCCAAAATAAAAAAAAAACCCTTGCCTAAACTAAACTACCAATTGCCCTTAAAAGGGCCTTTTGCGGGGCATTGCCCCAAAGAAATCAGCTCTTTTACCTGTAAAAAAAAATACAAACAACCCCCCAAACAGTAAAACCCACCACCCACAAAACCAACCCCAAAAATAAAATCCTAACTAAAAAAACCTAAGCTGCCCATTGGCCTGAAAAGGGCATTTGGATGGGCATTGCCCTTAAAAGGGCATTTAGCTCTTTTTCAATTGCCCAAACCCTTAGCTAAAAATAAAACCCACCCAATAAACCCTTAAAAAAAAGCCTAACACTAACCCCCTAAGATCCACTTACAGTTTTGAAGACCGGACATCCATCCTCAACAAAGCCGGGAGAAGTCTTCATCCAAGCGGCAAGAAGTCCTCAACGAAGTTGGGAGAAGTCTTCATCCAAGCCAGCAGAAGTGGTCCTCCAGACGGGCAGAAGTCTTCATCCAGACGGCATCTTCTATCTTCATCCTTCCGACGTGGAGCAGTGACCTTAGATTCGATACACACTGTCACTAACGTGCACTTTCTGTATAGCAAGAACAGTCTCATATACACAGCACTAGTGACCTTAGATTAGATACACACTGTCACTAACGTGCACTCTCTGTATAACAAGAACAGTCTCATATACACATCACTAGTGACCGAAGATTAGATACACACTGTCACTAACGTGCACTCTCTGTATAACAAGAACAGTCTCATATACACATCACTAGTGACCGAAGATTAGATACACACTGTCACTAACGTGCACTCTCTGTATAGCAAGAACAGTCTCATATACATATCACTAGTGACCTTAGATTAGATACACACTGTCACTAACGTACACTCTCTGTATAACAAGAACAGTCTCATATACACATCACTAGTGACCTTAGATTAGATGCACACTGTCACTAATGTGCACTATCTGTATAACAAGAACAGTCTCATATACAAAGCACTAGTGACCTTAGATTAGATACACACTGTCACTAACGTGCACTCTCTATATAGCAAGAACAGTCTCATATACATATCACTAGTGACCTTAGATTAGATACACACTGTCACTAACGTACACTCTCTGTATAACAAGAACAGTCTCATATACACATCACTAGTGACCTTAGATTAGATACACACTGTCACTAATGTACACTCTCTGTATAACAAGAACAGTCTCATATACATATCACTAGTGACCGAAGATTAGATACACACTGTCACTAATGTGCACTCTCTGTATAACAAGAACAGTCTCATATACACAGCACTAGTGACCTTAGATTAGATACACACTGTCACTAACGTGCACTCTCTGTATAACAAGAACAGTCTCATATACACAGCACTAGAAACCTTAGATTAGATACACACTGTCACTAATGTGCACTCTCTGTATAACAAGAACAGTCTCATATACACAGCACTAGTGACCTTAGATTAGATACACACTGTCACTAACGTGCACTCTCTGTATAGCAAGAACAGTCTCATATAAACAGCACTAGTGACCTTAGATTAGATACACACTGTCACTAACGTGCACTCTCTGTATAACAAGAACAGTCTCATATACATATCACTAGTGACCGAAGATTAGATACACACTGTCACTAACGTGCACTCTCTGTATAACAAGAACAGTCTCATATACACATCACTAGTGATCTTAGATTAGATACAAACTGTCACTAATGTGCACTCTCTGTATAGCAAGAACAATCTCATAAACACATCACTAGTGACCTTAGATTAGATACACACTGTCACTAACGTGCACTCTCTGTATAACAAGAACAGTCTCATATACACAGCACTAGTGACCTTAGATTAGATACACACTGTCTCTAACGTGCACTCTTTGTATAAAAAGAACAATCTCATATACACAGCACTAGTGACCTTAGATTAGATACACACTGTCACTAACGTGCACTCTCTGTATAGCAAGAACAATCTCATATACACAGCACTAGTGACCTTAGATTAGATACACACTGTCACTAACGTGCACTCTCTGTATAACAAGAACAGTCTCATATACACATCACTAGTGACCTTAGATTAGATACACACTGTCACTAACGTACACTCTCTGTATAACAAGAACAGTCTCATATACACAGCACTAGTGACCTTAGATTAGATACACACTGTCACTAACGTGCACTCTCTGTATAACAAGAACATTCTCATATACATATCACTAGTGACCGAAGATTAGATACACACTGTCACTAACATGCACTCTCTGTATAGTAAGAACAGTCTCATATACACATCACTAGTGACCTTAGATTAGATACACACTGTCACTAACGTGCACTATCTGTATAACAAGAACATTCTCATATACATATCACTAGTGACCGAAGATTAGATACACACTGTCACTAACGTACACTCTCTGTATAACAAGAACAGTCTCATATACACAGCACTAGTGACCTTAGATTAGATACACACTGTCACTAACGTGCACTCTCTGTATAACAAGAACAGTCTCATATACATATCAGTCATTTGTCTTTACCACTTTTTTATTTCTGTTTTTAAACTTTGCTCTTGATAAAGATGTTTAAACGTTGAAACGCATTGAGCTATTAAAAAACAAATTTTTTATGAAAGTTGAAAGACTGCTGACTTCTTTCTTCGCTGTATCAAGCCGGATTTTCTGTTTTCAACGAGTAAGTTACTACTTTGTTTATCCTATGCACACTGGATTATTTGTCATTTGAGTCTCCATCTATTTACAACCAAATAGCAGGCTTCACAGGAACCCCATATATCCTACTTTGGAGACATACGTTCTTGGAGCTGAACTACTGCAGCATATGGAGTGAGTATACTGCACCCATATTTATTTGGTAGCTATATATACCTCAAGCCCTTTTTTCTCTCCATTATCAGAGAATAAATCATTCTACAGACCAGCGCCATCTATCTTCCTACAACGTCATATACATATCACTAGTGACCGAAGATTAGATACACACTGTCACTAACGTACACTCTCTGTATAACAAGAACAGTCTCATATACACATCACAAGTGATCTTAGATCAGATACACACTGTCACTAATTTGCACTCTCTGTATAGCAAGAACAGTCTCATATACACATCATTAGTGATCTTAGATCAGATACACACTGTCACTAATTTGCACTCTCTGTATAGCAAGAAGTCTCATATACACAGCACTAGTGACCTTAGATTAGATACACACTGTCACTAATTTGCACTCTCTGTATAGCAAGAACAGTCTCATATACACAGCACTAGTGACCTTAGATTAGATACACACTGTCACTAACGTACACTCTCTGTATAACAAGAACAGTCTCATATACACAGCACTAGAAACCTTAGATTAGATACACACTGTCACTAACGTGCACTCTTTGTATAAAAAGAACAGTCTCATATACACAGCACTAGTGACCTTAGATTAGATACACACTGTCACTAATGTGCACTCTCTGTATAATAAGAACAGTCTCATATACACATCACATGTGACCGTAGATCAGATACAAACTGTCACTAACGTGTACTCTCTGTAAACAAGAACAGTCTCATATACACAGCACTAGTGACCTTAGATTAGATACACATTATCACTAGCGTGCACTCTCTGTATAGCAAGAACAGTCTCATATACACAGCACTAGTGACCTTAGATTAGATACACACTGTCACTAACATGCACTCTCTGTATAACAAGAACAGTCTCATATACACATCACTAGTGACCTTAGATTAGATACACACTGTCACTAATGTGCACTCTCTGTATAACAAGAACAGTCTCATATACACATCACTAGTGACCTTATATTAGATACACACTGTCACTAACGTGCACTCTCTATATAGCAAGAACAGTCTCATATACACAGCACTAGTGACCTTAGATTAGATACACACTGTCACTAACGTGCACTCTCTGTATAACAAGAACAATCTCATATACACATCACTAGTGACCTTAGATTAGATACACACTGTCACTAACGTGCACTCTCTGTATAACAAGAACAGTCTCATATACACATCACTAGTGATCGAAGATTAGATACACACTGTCACTAACATGCACTCTCTGTATAACAAGAACAGTCTCATATACACATCACTAGTGACCTTAGATTAGATACACACTGTCACTAACGTGCACTCTCTGTATAACAAGAACAGTCTCATATACACATCACTAGTGACCGAAGATTAGATACACACTGTCACTAATGTGCACTCTCTATATAGCAAGAACAGTCTCATATACACAGCACTAGTGACCTTAGATTAGATACACACTGTCACTAACGTGCACTCTATGGGGGGTAGTTATCAAGCCGTCTACTTTTCTGGCTTCGCCGGCCCAAAACGTCCGCCTAAGCTCGCCTACCTTCGCCGCCGCGGACCTGAAAAAATACGCCTAAGTTATCAAATAAAGCTGTCAAAAAGCCGCGGGGCGATGAGCAGCGGACTGTGACAGTTATCACTCATCCGATCTCGCTGCCCTTCGGCTTTTTCCCAGCTTTATTGCTAGCCTGTCACTAAGCACTCACACTAAACTGCACTGTTCTACCCCCTATACCGGCGCCCCCGGAGCCCCCCGCAACTCAATAAAGTTACTAACCCCTAAACCGCCGCTCCTAGACCCTGCCGCAACTCTGATAAATGTATTAACCCCTAAACCGCCGCTCCCGGACACCGCTGCCACCTACATTATACCTAGTAACCCCTATCCTGCCCCCCACTACGCCGCCGCCACTGTAATAAAATGATTAACCCCTAAACCTAAGTCTAACCCTAACCATAACGCCCCCCTAACTTAAATATTAATTAAATAAATCTAAATAAATTAACTCTTATTAACTAAATGAATCCTATTTAAAACTAAATACTTACCTTTAAAATAAACCCTAATATAGCTACAATATAAATAATAATTATATTCTAGCTATCTTAGGATTTATTTTTATTTTACAGGTACCTTTCAATTTATTTTAACCATGTACAATAACTATTAAATAGTTATTAACTATTTAATAGCTTACCTAGCTAAAATAAAGAGAAATGTACCTGTGAAATAAATCCTAACCTAAGTTACAATTACACCTAACACTACACTATACTTTAATAAATTATTCCTATTTAAACTAAATACTTACCTGTAAAATAAACCCTAAGATAGCTACAATATAATTAATAATTATATTCTAGCTATCTTAGGATTTATATTTATTTTACAGGTAACTTTGTATTTATTTTAGCTAGTTAGAATAGTTATTAAATAGTTATTAACTATTTAATAACTACCTAGCTAAAAGAAATATAAAATTACCTGTAAAATAAATCCTAACTTAAGTTACAATTAAACCTAACACTACACTATCATTAAATTAACTAAATAAACTACCTACAAAGAACTACAATGAAATACAATTACATAAACTAACTAAAGTACAAAAAATAAAAAAAGCTAAGTTACAAAAAATAAAAAATTAAGTTACAAACATGTTAAAAATATTACAACAATTTTAAGCTACTTACACCTAATCTAAGCCCCCTAATAAAATAACACACCCCCCCAAAATAAAAAAAATCCCTACCCTATTCTAAATTACATAAATTTCAAAGCTCTTTTACCTTACCAGCCCTTAAAAGGGCCATTTGTGGGGGCATGCCCCAAAAAGTTCAGCTCTTTTGCCTGTAAAATAAAAATACAACCCCCCCAACATTAAAACCCACCACCCACATACCCCTTAATCTAACCCAAACCCCCCTTACAAAAACCTAACACTAATCCCCTGAAGATCATCCTACCTTGAGTCGTCTTCACTCAGCCGAGCCACCGATGGAACTGAAGAGGACATCCGGAGCGGAAGAAGTTAATCCTCCAAGCGGCGCTGAAGAAATCTTCCATCCGATGAAGTCATCATCCAGGCGGCGCTGAAGAAGTCTTCGATCCGGCCGATGTCATCTTCAAAGAGGCGATGAAGAGGTCTTCTATCGGGCGAAGTCATCTTCCAAGCCGGGTCTTGAATCTTCCTTCCGCCGACGCGGAACCACCTTCTTCACCGACGGACTACGACGAATGACGGCTCCTTTAAGGGACGTCATCCAAGATGGCGTCCCCTCAATTCCGATTGGCTGATAGGATTCTATCAGCCAATCGGAATTAAGGTAGGAAAATCTGATTGGCTGATGGAATCAGCCAATCAGATTCAAGTTCAATCCGATTGGCTGATCCAATCAGCCAATCAGATTGAGCTCGCATTCTATTGGCTGATCGGAACAGCCAATAGAATGCGAGCTCAATCTGATTGGCTGATTCCATCAGCCAATCAGATTTTCCTACCTTAATTCCGATTGGCTGATAGAATCCTATCAGCCAATCGGAATTGAGGGGACGCCATCTTGGATGACGTCCCTTAAAGGAGCCGTCATTCGTCGTAGTCCGTCGGTGAAGAAGGTGGTTCCGCGTCGGCGGAAGGAAGATTCAAGACCCGGCTTGGAAGATGACTTCGCCCGGATAGAAGACCTCTTCAGCGCCTCTTTGAAGATGACATCGGCCGGATCGAAGACTTCTTCAGCGCCGCCTGGATGATGACTTCATCGGATGGAAGATTTCTTCAGCGCCGCTTGGAGGATTAACTTCTTCCGCTCCGGATGTCCTCTTCAGTTCCATCGGTGGCTCGGCTGAGTGAAGACGACTCAAGGTAGGATGATCTTCAGGGGATTAGTGTTAGGTTTTTGTAAGGGGGGTTTGGGTTAGATTAGGGGTATGTGGGTGGTGGGTTTTAATGTTGGGGGGGGGTTGTATTTTTATTTTACAGGCAAAAGAGCTGAACTTTTTGGGGCATGCCCCCACAAATGGCCCTTTTAAGGGCTGGTAAGGTAAAAGAGCTTTGAAATTTATGTAATTTAGAATAGGGTAGGGATTTTTTTTATTTTGGGGGGGTTTGTTATTTTATTAGGGGGCTTAGATTAGGTGTAAGTAGCTTAAAATTGTTGTAATATTTTTAACATGTTTGTAACTTAATTTTTTATTTTTTGTAACTTAGCTTTTTTTATTTTTTGTACTTTAGTTAGTTTATGTAATTGTATTTCATTGTAGTTCTTTGTAGGTAGTTTATTTAGTTAATTTAATGATAGTGTAGTATTAGGTTTAATTGTAACTTAAGTTAGGATTTATTTTACAGGTAATTTTGTATTTCTTTTAGCTAGGTAGTTATTAAATAGTTAATAACTATTTAATAACTATTCTAACTAGCTAAAATAAATACAAAGTTACCTGTAAAATAAATATAAATCCTAAGATAGCTATAATATAATTATTAATTACATTGTAGCTATCTTAGGGTTTATTTTACAGGTAAGTATTTATTTTTAAATAGGAATAATTTATTAAAGTATAGTGTAGGGTTAGGTGTAATTGTAACTTAGGTTAGGATTTATTTCACAGGTACATTTCTCTTTATTTTAGCTAGGTAAGCTATTAAATAGTTAATAACTATTTAATAGCTATTGTACATGGTTAAAATAAATTGAAAGGTACCTGTAAAATAAAAATAAATCCTAAGATAGCTAGAATATAATTATTATTTATATTGTAGCTATATTAGGGTTTATTTTAAAGGTAAGTATTTAGTTTTAAATAGGATTCATTTAGTTAATAAGAGTTAATTTATTTAGATTTATTTAATTAATATTTAAGTTAGGGGGCGTTAGGGTTAGGGTTAGGTTTAGGGGTTAATAATTTTATTACAGTGGCGGCGGCGTAGTGGGGGGCAGGATAGGGGTTAATAAATTTATTATAGGTTGCGACGGTGTAGGGGGGGCAGATTAGGGGTTAATAAATGTATTATAGGTGGCGACGGTGTAGGGGGGGCAGGATAGGGGTTAATACATTTAATATAGGTTGCGGCGGGTTCAGGGAGCGGCGGTTTAGGGGTTAATACATTTATTATAGTTGCGGTGGGCTCCGGGAGCGGCGGTTTAGGGGTTAATATGTATAGAGTAGCTTGCGGTTGGCTCCGGGAGCGGCGGTTTAGGGGGTAATAACTTTATTTAGTTGCGGCGGTGTAGGGGGGGTCAGATTAGTGGTGTTTAGACTCGGGGTACATGTTAGGGTGTTAGGTGTAGACAGCTCCCATAGAAATCAATGGGATGTCTGTCAGCAGCGAACTTGTACTTTCGCTATGGTCAGACTCCCATTGATTCCTATGGGATCCGCCGCCTCCAGGCTGGCGCTTTGAAAACCAGGTACGCTGGGCCGTAAAAGTGCCGAGCGTACCTGCTAGTTTTTTGATAGCTAGCAAAAGTAGTGAGAATGTGCCGCACTTGTGTGCGGAACATCTGGAGTGACGTAAGAATCGATCTGTGTCGGACTGAGTCCGGCGGATCGAAGCTTACGTCACAAAATTCTACTTTTGCCGGTCTCGAGCCTTTGATAACTAAGGCGTATCAGCCTCGCCACAAATACGCTGCGGAATACGCAGCGTATTTGAGGTTGACGGCTTGATAACTAGGCCCCTGAGTATAGCAAGAACAGTCTCATATACACAGCACTAGTGACCTTAGATTAGATACACACTGTCACTAACGTGCACTCTCTGTATAACAAGAACAGTCTCATATACACAGCACTAGTGACCTTAGATTAGATACACACTGTCACTAACGTGCACTCTCTGTATAACAAGAACAGTCTCATATACATATCACTAGTGACCGAAGATTAGATACACACTGTCACTAACGTACACTCTCTGTAAAACAAGAACAGTCTCATATACACATCACTAGTGATCTTAGATTAGATACACACTGTCACTAATGTGCACTCTCTGTATAGCAAGAACAATCTCATACACAGCACTAGTGACCTTAGATTAGATACACACTGTCACTAACGTACACTCTCTGTATAACAAGAACAGTCTCATATACACAGCACTAGTGACCTTAGATTAGATACACACCGTCACTAACGTGCACTCTCTGTATAACAAGAACAGTCTCATATACATATCACTAGTGACCGAAGATTAGATACACACTGTCACTAACATGCACTCTCTGTATAACAAGAACAATCTCATATACACAGCACTAGTGACCTTAGATTAGATACACACTGTCACTAACATGCACTCTCTGTATAACAAGAACAGTCTCATATACACATCACTAGTAACCTTAGATTAGATACACACTGTCACTAACGTACACTCTCTGTATAACAAGAACAGTCTCATATACACAGCACTAGTGACCTTAGATTAGATACACACTGTCACTAACATGCACTCTCTGTATAACAAGAACAGTCTCATATACACATCACTAGTGACGTTAGATTAGATACACACTGTCACTAACGTACACTCTCTGTATAACAAGAACAGTCTCATATACACAGCACTAGTGACCTTAGATTAGATACACACTGTCACTAACGTGCACTCTTTGTATAAAAAGAACAGTCTCATATACACAGCACTAGTGACGTTAGATTAGATACGCACTGTCACTAACGTGCACTCTCTGTATAACAAGAACAATCTCATATACACAGCACTAGTGACCTTAGATTAGATACACACTGTCACTAACGTGCACTCTCTGTATAACAAGAACAGTCTCATATAAACATCACTAGTGACCTTAGATTAGATACACACTGTCACTAACGTGCATTCTTTCTATAAAAAGAACAGTCTCATATACACAGCACTAGTGACCTTAGATTAGATACAGACTGTCACTAACGTGCACTCTCTGTATAACAAGAACAGTCTCATATACACATCACTAGTGACCTTAGATTAGATACACACTGTCACTAACGTACACTCTCGGTATAACAAGAACAGTCTCATATACACAGCACTAGTGACCTTAGATTAGATACACACTGTCACTAATGTACACTCTCTGTATAACAAGAACAATCTCATATACACATCACTAGTGACCGAAGATTAGATACACACTGTCACTAACGTGCACTCTCTGTATAGCAAGAACAGTCTCATATACACATCACTAGTGACCTTAGATTAGATACACACTGTCACTAATGTGCACTCTCTGTATAGCAAGAACAGTCTCATATACACATCACTAGTGATATTAGATTAGATACAAACTGTCACTAATGTGCACTCTCTGTATAGCAAGAACAATCTCATAAACACATCACTAGTGACCTTAGATTAGATACACACTGTCACTAACGTGCACTCTCTGTATAACAAGAACAGTCTCATATACACAGCACTAGTGACCTTAGATTAGATACACACTGTCACTAACGTGCACTCTCTGTATAGCAAGAACAGTCTCATATACACAGCACTAGTGACCTTAGATTAGATACAGACTGTCACTAACGTGCACTCTCTGTATAACAAGAACAGTCTCATATACACATCACTAGTGACCTTAGATTAGATACACACTGTCACTAACGTACACTCTCGGTATAACAAGAACAGTCTCATATACACAGCACTAGTGACCTTAGATTAGATACACACTGTCACTAATGTACACTCTCTGTATAACAAGAACAATCTCATATACACATCACTAGTGACCGAAGATTAGATACACACTGTCACTAACGTGCACTCTCTGTATAGCAAGAACAGTCTCATATACACATCACTAGTGACCTTAGATTAGATACACACTGTCACTAATGTGCACTCTCTGTATAGCAAGAACAGTCTCATATACACATCACTAGTGATCTTAGATTAGATACAAACTGTCACTAATGTGCACTCTCTGTATAGCAAGAACAATCTCATAAACACATCACTAGTGACCTTAGATTAGATACACACTGTCACTAACGTGCACTCTCTGTATAACAAGAACAGTCTCATATACACAGCACTAGTGACCTTAGATTAGATACACACTGTCACTAACGTGCACTCTCTGTATAGCAAGAACAGTCTCATATACACAGCACTAGTGACCTTAGATTAGATACACACTGTGACTAACGTGCACTCTCTGTATAACAAGAACAGTCTCATATACACATCACTAGTGACCTTAGATTAGATACACACTGTCACTAACGTGCACTATCTGTATAACAAGAACAGTCTCATATACACATCACTAGTGACCGTAGATTAGATACACACTGTCACTAACGTGCACTCTCTGTATAACAAAAACAGTCTCATATACACAGCACTAATGACCTTAGATTAGATACACAATGTCACTATCGTGCACTCTCTGTATAACAAGAACAGTCTCATATACACGTCACTAGTGACCTTAGATTAGATACACACTGTCACTAACGTGCACTCACTGTATAACAAGAACAGTCTCATATACACAGCACTAGTGACCTTAGATTAGATACACACTGTCACTAACGTACACTCTCTGTATAACAAGATCAGTCTCATATACACAGCACTAGTGACTTTAGATTAGATACACACTGTCACTAACGTGCATTCTCTGTATAACAAGAACAGTCTCATATACACATCACTAGTGACCTTAGATTAGATACACACTGTCACTAGCGTACACACAAACTTCACCTGCATACAGCTGGTGACATAATTCAGGGAGTCCGACTTGTGTAAAAGGCTTACAGCATTTCATGATAATTGTGAGAGATTCAGATATGCCCTGGGAACTCCCCTGTTCAGCCCAGGGAACTTTCTGAAGCTGTCAGTTTTAGAGCAAATACAAACTGCATTGTAATTTGTAAAAAAAAAATACGCAGAAATATACAAAGTATGATCCTAATTTGTTAAAGTTACACAGAAACTTTTAAAATACAATCAGAATTTGTAAAATCATCATTGGATCTAAATATAAAATATAAAATAGATTGTGCAAAGCTTAAATGTAATAATACTTAAAAGACCTAGGGGTAGATTTATTAATGGTCGAGCAGACATGATTCGCTGTAGCGAGTCATGTCCGCTCGATCTTGCTAAATGCCGACAGCATACAATGTCGGCATTTCTCATTGCACAAGCAATTCTAGTGAAATGCTTGTCCAATGCCGCCCCCTGTCACCGGCGGAAAATTGGCTGCTAGCAGGGGGTGTCAGTCATTCCGATTGTATCAGATCGGGATGATTTCAGTCAGCCACCTAAAAGGCGAGTCTGAAATGCAGCATCCACTGCTTAATAATTCTACCCCCTAAGCTGAAGTGTAAAGTAATATAAAATACAAAGCACAAAGTGTAAGTGTAACAAAGCTCTCATAATATGAAGTGCTATATTGCACTGAGCTTGTCTCTCCCTCATATACAGCAATGCAGGGAACATCCTCTAGACAAGAATGGCAAAATCTGCCTTCCTAGAATCTTTTGAGAGATCTTGCAGAGCTGGAGAATCATTTTAGATCCTCTAATCTGAGCGGAGAACTTTATGGGAGGCATTTCTCATCTCTCTGAGACTTCCAGATTTTGCCATTTTTCTTTGATCATTCAGTTTAGCCCCTGTGAAGTCTGCACTATAATTTCTCTCCAAACTGGATAATATTTTATCATTAGACCAATAGAGAACTTGCGATTACTGTGGCAATGGCCACTATCCATGGTGCTGAACAGAGGCGTAACTAGAAACCACAGGGCCCAGGTGCAAGATTTTAAGACGGGGGCCCCCCCACCACCCTCCCCCCTCCAAAAAATGGTGAATTTAATACATATCATTTTTTATTTTTTTTTACATTTAACACAGAAAAAAATGTGAATCAGATTACATGTCTGCAAAAGGAGGTACCCTGTGCCCACAGTCTGTGAGATGGTCTGACCCCCTATTACTGTATATATATATATATATATATATATATATATATAGTAACACTATTTAACCCCCAGTACTGTATATAGTAAGTTAGTGACACAGTCTGTCGGTGAGATGGCTGACCTGACCCTACCCATCCAGTACTTTATAAATTCACCACAGTAGTCAGTGACATGGTTCACTCCCCCATACTGTATATAGTGGTACTGTATAGTGACACTGTTTACCCCCTGCCCCCCCATGCTGTAGTAACAAGGTCTGTAATTTGCTGATTCCACAAACATACACATACATGCATAAATACACACACAGTCACATATATACACACACACACACCATTTACCAATGGGTAAAACAGAAACACTAACCCCTGTAGTCATGTCACACTCACATGATATCAGTGCAGGCAGTGGTAGGTTAACATTTTTTATATAAAACAAAACTATTATTTTTTTTAGCTGGGCCCCCACCCTCAGGGGCCCAGTCGCACCTGCAAACTCTGCACCCCCTGTAGTTTCGTCCCTGGTGCTGAAGCTGTGTTATTTTTCCACAAGGTACCTACAGCTTTATCATCTTTTCTATATTGTCCTCCATTCAATGTTATTAGAAGTCCTCAAGCTTCACATTCGTCTTAGTGGTTCTTGGCTTTTTCTTTTTGTCTCCATTTAAATCAGCTATGCCACCTGAAAATCTGCTTTCCTTTTACTCAGAATGGACACACATAGAAATGTATAAGATTTATGTTTTTTAGGGTGGTTTTCACACAACTAAGCAGAAGCAAAAGTATACACAGTGTTTGTAAAGGTAAAAAAAAATAACAAGAGTATTGCATTGAGTAATGATACTTTTTATTGGACTAACGATACATTTATAAGTTGACACGTTTACGAAGTATTCCTTCCTGTTTCAAGTCTAAAGCAATACTGACCAATTCAATGGAATTTACAGATTATGGGGCCAATTTATCAAGCTGCGGATGGAGCTTGAAGACCGCTGCTCCATAACCTCGCCTGCTCTGAGCAGGCGGACGGACATCGCCACAATTCAACCCGATTGAGTATGATCGGGTTGATTGACACCCCCCTGCTGTCGGCAGGGGGCGGCGTTGCACCAGCAGCTCACAAGAGCAGCTGGTGCAATGCGGAATACGGAGAGCGTATTGCTCTCCGTATTCAGCAAGGTCTGTCGGACCTGATCCGCACTGTCGTATCAGGTCCGACAGACCTTTGTTAAATAGGGGCCTTAATCTTGAAATACAGGATGACTAAAAAGGACATAAAGTGTTACAGAGGTCTGAGTGCAGGGAGAGGAGGGGGGTGTTGTAAAATCATGAGGAATGATGAGAGCGGGAGGAAGGGGGAAGGAGGAAGTAGGGGGAATAAAGGGTATGGGGGTCCTAGAGTGGAGAGATGGAATAGAGGGTAGGGGAAAAGATCTTGGAGGGGGAGGGGGGTAAATTAAATAAAAAGGAAAAATGATAGAAACCTAAGTACTGGCAGACAGCTGCCAGTACCTAGGATGGAGGAAACTAATAAGAGGGGCGGGGGGAGGTTAAATAGCTTTTTGGGAGGGATCAGGCAGGTGGGAAGATAAGGGGGTAATCATACACTGAAGAAAATAAAAATAATAAAAAAAATGAATTAAAAAAAAAATAAAAAAAATAAAAAAGGTCTTAAACTGCATACTGTCAGACTGTCTGCCAGTACCTGATTTTGTGGAAAATTGCTTATGTACTTTAGGGGTGTTTAAGAGGTCCCCCTTAGTCCTGTTTTATTAAAGTGCCTATTTCATAAGAAGACACTATAATAAAATGGAGTGGGAATGCCCCCCCCCCGTATAATAGGTTGCATTGAGCGTTAAATCGCTTAGGGGGTTAATAGTAGGGCTGTGTAACGGGGTATTGGGCTGTTCTTTTTATATTAAAAGAATAAGGTACAATTGCATATATTAATGTTTTACACTGTGCTCACTCCTATGCATTACAGCCAGACAGTGCCAGTTCATGTGGGCCATATAGATAATACTGTGCTCACTCCTGTGCTCTACAGCCAGACAGTGCTAGTTCTGGTGTGTCATATAGATAACATTGTGTTCACTCCCGTGTACTACAGCCAGGCAGTCCTAGTTCATGTGTGCATATAGATAACACTGTGCTCACTCCTGTGCACTACAACCAGACAGTGCTAGTTCATGTGTGCATATTGATAACACTGTGCTCACTCCCGTGCACTACAGTAAGACAGTGCTAGTTCATGTGTGCCTATAGATAACACTGTGCTCACTCCAGTGCACTACAGCCAGCCAGTGCTAGTTCATGTGGCTATATAGATAACATTGTGCTCACTACTGTGCTCTACAGCCAGACAGTGCTAGTTCATGTGTGTCCTACAGATAACATTGTGCTCACTCCAGTGCACACCAGCCAGAAAGTGCTAGTTCATGTGTGTCCCATGGAGTTATGCAGGAACCAGCACTAACTGGATAAAATGCAAGTTTGTAAAAATAACTGAGATAAGGGGCAGTCTGCAGCACCCTGTGTAGCACTTGCTGATTAGTGGCTACATTTAGCCACCAATCAGCAAGCGCTACCCAGGTGCTGACCCAAAAATGGGCAGGCACCTAAGCTTAGATTTCTGCTTTTCAAGTAAAGATAGCAAGAGAATGAAGAAAAATTGATAATAAGAGTAAATTAGAAAATTGCTTAAAATTGCTGCTCTATCTGAATCCTAAAAGAAAAAAAATAGGTTTGGTATCCCTTTAAGTATGTTTTAATGCATTTAGGACACCTCTGGCATTTCAGTTTCTCAGGAAAAATGGAAAATAAACTCCCCCCCCCCCCAAATTTTTCAGTTTTTTTTTCAGGACCTTCTCATCTCTACCCTAAAGCCTCTGATTACATAATACAGCAGATGATTAATAAACCTGCTTATTCTACAACATCTAGAGCGAGTTACTCTAGGAGAGAATTCTGTTATATTATTATTTTCAATTTTATATAAAGAGATCGATGAATATAACTTAATTTGTTTATAAAAGGCCCATAGACAGAATGAGATGCTGCAATGATAGATCAGAAGCCATAAGCGCATCTAATCTGCACATTATCTATAGCAGATGTAATTCATTCTCATGATCACTTAATGTCTCAGTAACGCCTGAGCACCGCTACTGTATATGCTGCATGTGCCAAACGCTATTAATGCAGCATTTCTGAAACTTGTATTTATCATCTGCATTTATTAAACACATTTTTTTATTTCAAGGATTCTACCATTTTCTTCCTGTTCTCTTCAAGCTAAACCTATGTAAGGGACCGTCCAGTGCAAAAATCTATTTTATTACAGCATGTCAATATTGCATTACCCTTCATTACTGCATATGGAGCACCACAATAGTTAAACACATAGGCCAAACTCCCGCTCAGCTGGCAGCCAATGAGGAGCAGCAATTATTTGTAACTGTCAATCATTAGTCCTATTGAGGAGCTGCAATGCTAGTGTGTGCCAAGTGGGACTTAACCTATGTTTTTAACACTTTTAGCACTAAATGGTTCATCACAATCCTAATCAAGTGATTTAGTGGTGAATTTTGTAGAAAAATCATTACTTTTCTAAAGGATTGCACTAGACAGGATAATGCTTAGTTGCATATTCTATAAAGTTAGATTTATAGGCACTAGTGTGAAGACAAGATTATGCTAAAAATTCACCTGTCTTTTACATGTTTCATTACAGCCACTCCTTACAGTGACATCTGTAGCTTCTCGCGCATCAAACTGTCAGAATTCTAAATGAGAAAAAACAAGACTTGCAATCACACCACATAGCAAACTGAATGTTTGTGATTGTGAAATATTTGCGAGTTTGTTTTGCTACGGTAAAGTTGTCTCGCTGGATAGAACTTAAGGACCCCACAAGGGGTGGAGGCTGTTTTAAGTCTTTTGTAGAGGGAGTTTTTAATTTTCTTTTTTGTTCCTTCCATTATGTTATCGTTGTGTTTTGTGATATTGGTGAGTTTCATAGTGGAGCGGGTTCCAAGGGGCTGATGATAAGAGATTCTCCAGCTTGGAGAAAAATTGTAGTGTAGGATTCACAGGGGCTGAACTCACTGAATGATAAAAAAACTCTCCTGCACTGCAAGATCTCTCTCATTTCTGTATCTGAAAGAGAAACAAGCCCAGTGCAATATAGCGCTGCATGATATAAGAGTTTTGTTACACTGTACTTCGTATTTTATATAACTATATACTTCAGATTGGGTCCCTTCAGTATTATTACATTTAAGCATTGCATTTTTTAGTTTATATTTTAATACATTTAGATTTGGATCCAGCATTGATTTTATAATTCTTATTATGTTTTGAAAGTTTCTGTGTTACTTTCACAAATTAGGAAAATACTACTGTGTATCTTTTAAAACTTACATTGCACTTTGTATTTTTTTTATTGTAAAATAAAACAGATAACTCCAGAAAGTTGGAGGGACATGGGAGTTCCCATGGTATGTCTAAAGCTTTATCACAAGTCTTATGTAATGCTGTAAGCATTTAAAAAATACTGATCTCACTGAACTATCTCGCCAACTGTATGCAGGTGAAGTTTGCCCAAAATTCACAATACACTTATTTAACTGACATAAAGGTAATAGATACTAAACTATAGACAAAAGCAAGTTCAATTGTAGTGAAAACATTTCAGATTAAATTGTATTTGGTGCAAACTGAGACTTTGGGGCCTATTGATGCCCTGTGTTTCTGGCGAGCCTGCGGGCTCGCCAGAAACAGCAGTTATGAAGCAGCAGTCTATAGACCGCTGCTCCATAACCCTGTCCGCCTGCTCTGAGCAGGCGGACTCTCATCGCCAAAATCAACCTGATTGAGTATGATCGGTTGATTGACAACCCCCTGCTGGTGGCCGATTGTCAGTGAATCTGCAGGGGGCAGCGTTGCACCAACAGCTCACAAGAGTTGCTGATGCAATGCTGAATACGGAGAGCGTATTGCTCTCCGCATTCAGCGAGGTCTGTTGGACCTGATCTGCACTGTCGGATCAGGTCCGTCAGACCGTTGTTAAATAGGCCTCTTTATATCAGCCCTCAGTTACCTTCTCTTTATCCTGTGAAATTCTGTATCCGATAGAGCCTTATTACTTTCTATTAAAGGCATTTCTCACCTCTCTGGGACTTCCAGGTTCTGCCCTTTTTCTTATAGAATTTAGTGAGTTCAGCCCATGTGAAGTCCCTGCACTATAATTTATCTCCAAACTAGAGAATTTTTTGCTAATCTGGCCCATAAAAAGTAATGACGCTTGTCATTTTTAATTTTAAATAGAACAAATACAAAGTGCAATGTAATTTGTAAAAGATACACATAAATATACAAAGTATGATAATTTGTTAAAGTTATACATAAACCATCAAAACTTAATCTGAATTTTTAAAGTATACTGCTGTATAGAAAATAAAATACAAAATAGAAAGTGTAAAGTTTAGATGTAATAAAACTTAATCCGAAGTGTAAAATAATGTAATGTACAAATCACAAAGTGTACATGGAGAGTAACTCTCATGTCATGCAGTGCTATAGTTCACTTGTCTATCCTTCTTATACAGAAATGCAGGGAACGCCCCTTGGAGAAGTATAGCAAAATATGCCTTTTTAGAATTTCACTAGGGATCTTGCAGAGCTGGAGAATTATTTTATATCATCTCGTCTGAGCGGAGAGGTTTATATCATCAGGCCGTATGTATCAGGAAGAGAGCAGTTACAGATAGCAACTTCTGATTTAAAGGACTTTTTGGGCATGGAACAATTGCTTCTGAATACTATTCATATAGCATAATTATTACTTGTCTCTTTGGAAGTAGTACGCTACTTAGTCTCTTTAATTGTGTAAATTAGCAAGCTCGTGTTTTGTTTCCAGGTTACAGATAGATGCTGACCCTTTCATTATAATATATAATATTTTGCAATTTTTGAGTTGTGATGCTATTTTCTTAAACATTTAGTTTTACAAATGTCTTTTATTTAATATAGGCCACAATCTATCCACTGCCTTGTTTATCAGCATTTATAATGCATTCTTTTTGCATTTTGCATTGTATTACCCTTTGCATTAAACTAATTCTGACCTTCTTTAAAGCTTTAGTCAGATAGATTGCTGTATCGTTGTTTATTGCCATTTACCTTCACAGTTTTACTTCTAAACTTGATAATATGTTTAGATTATCACATAACACTAGACCTTGGATAACCATTTCTAGTTCTTCCCTCTATTAATTGTGACATGTAATTATCTTTTAGAATACGCAAAAATACGCCTCCCTTAGCCGCACTGCTCTTGTGATTTTCCTATCTGTTTCTGGGTAATTAAAATCTCCTGTAATTACAACTTGGCTGTATTCTTCAGCCTTCCCCACTTATAATAATAGTTTGGCTTCTCCATTACAGTTTATATTTGGCGAATTGAATCTGATTCCTTACAATCGTTTTGTTGTGTGCCTGTGATTTGTGATCTATTTACAATGTGTTTCCAACAATGTTATACATATAGGGTGAGCGAAATGGGGTTTATTGCTGCTTTTTGCGCACGTCTGGCTTTAAGTTAGTATTAAAAGTTGAAAGTAAACACGATCGCTTGAGCGCAATTGAAGTTAACGCTCGTTGGGTTAGCGTGACCTCAGAGCTCTGGTAAACTGTTTCATTAAACAAAAAAGTCTTACAAAAAACATCAAAAATACATTATAAAGTACAGTTACGCTCCATAATAACAACATCTAATATAACGTATTTATAAAAATATTGCACTAATAAATTATATGGGCTCAAAGATATGAGATGTCAGGTAAGGCAGGCAAAGGACTTTAACATAAAAACTTATATATACATGTCTAAAGGTGGGTGGGTGTGTATTTAATAAAGTGTCATACTGTGTATTTACTGTATATATTACACCTTCCAATGTTCTGCACATAGCATAATGTGTTCTGAAAATTTCTTAATAGATATTCCTATATTTATCTGTATAAATCTATATATATTTATAATTTTATATATATATATATATATATATATATATATAGGTATAGATATTTATTTCACCAAAACATTCAAATCAGCCAATAGAATGAAAGCTTTTTCTATCAGCTGATTTGAATTTTAAAATCAGCCGACAGGAATGTAAGGGC